>NC_133648.1:321156169-321389515 GCF_009905375.1 Apium graveolens
CTTCCTTAGGTTGTCAAAGCACTCCTTCAGATCTTCCACATGTCCTGATATAATTTTTGATTTCGAAATCATGTCATCGACATAGCATTCCAAGTTTCTCCCAGTCTGGGACTTGAATATCTTGTTCATGGCTCTTTGGTAAGTGGATCCTGCGCTTGTCAGTCCGAAGGGTAGCATCACATAAGCATACACTACTCTGTGAGTTATGAATGCTGTCTTAGGAATGTCCTTCGGGTTCATCTTTATCTGGTTGTATCCGGAGAAGGCGTCCATGAAACTTAGCATGACGTGTCCGGAGGTGGCATCTATCAGTTGATCAATATTTGGGAGAGGGTATGGGTCCTTCGGGCACGCATCATTCAGATCAGTGTAGTCCACACACATTCTCCATTTACCGTTGGACTTCTTAACCATGACCACATTAGCTAGCCACTCCGGATATTTGATTTCTTTGATGATTCCTGCTTTGAGTAGCTTTTCCACTTCTTCGTCAATGGCTCTTTGCCTCTCCGGAGCAAAGTTTCTTCTCTTCTGTTTGACTGGTTTTCTGTTGGGGTTGACATCCAAGCTGTGCATTGCTAGGACTCATGTAGTCCTGGCATGTCTCTTAGACTCTAGGCAAAAACATCTCTGTACTCCTGGAGCAAGGACACCAATCTCTCTTTGAAGGACTCCTTGAGTCCTGACCCAACTTTCACTTTTTTGCTAGAATTGCTTTCATCTACCTCGACTTCTTCTGTTTCGACTACAGCCTCGATTTTTGCTTGTTCTTTGTTTGAAACCATTTGATGAATTCGGGCTTCAGAGTTCTTCTTCAGGTAGATGTTTGCTTGTTCAGGTTCTTTGGTTGCTTGTATGGTAGGACTAGGTTGGTCTAGGACTTGATTTGCCTTGTCCAGTACCATAACTTGGTTGCTTGCCAGTCCTTCTGGACTTGTTTTGCTCGCTTCATCCCATGTCCGGGGTTGGTGCTTCTTCATGCTTTGTTGCTTGCGAAGGACTGTAGCCTTCCTTTTGTTATGTTGATGTGTCTCTGCCATAAATAATCCCTGGTTGTAGCATGTTTCAGCAACTCCATAGTCTCCTTTAATCTCCCCGACTCCTGTTGGGGTTAGGAATTTGATCTTGAGATGGGAGATTGAAGTTATTGCCTGCATCATGGTTAGAGCTGATCTGCCAATGATTCTGTTGTATGAAGAAGGAGCACTGATCACATAAAATTTGGTGACATGAGTCACTTGGTTAGGAGCAGATCCAAAAATGACTGGCAGATATAAAGTTCCTTGGATCGGGACTAAGTTATGGCCGAAGCCATAGAGTGGGTCCTCCCGACATTCATTTGAGCGGACGCTCCCTAACTGCATTCTATCCACTGTGTGCTTGAAGAGAATATTTATCGATGAGCCATTGTCTATGAGCATTCTTCTTACTTCATTATCAAAGATGTCCAGAGTGACAACTAAAGCTGCATTGTGATGAGGGTTGACTCCTTTGTAGTCCTTGCTGCTGAAGGATATCACCAGGTCTGGGAGTGATTGAATTGAGAGCACTTCTTCGCCGAAGTTCGGGCTCCAGGATGGGGAGTAGGATCCACCTAGGACCACATTGACTACATTCTTTCCTCTCTTCTGCGCTTTCCCTCTGTTGTTGTCCTGAACTAAGTACTTGTTCATATTCCCCTTCTTCACTTGGTCCTCAATGAAGTACTTGAGTGATAAACAATTCTCAGTCTTGTGGCCATGGGTCTCGTGGTAATCACACTGCCTATTATAAGGCCTACTTTCCGGAGGAGTTTGCATTGGTTTAGGGGGATAATAGAAAGGCTTGTCTTTTACCTCTTTCAAGATTTCCTCCCGGGTCATGTTGAGAGGAGTCCAGTCCGGCTCCTGCTTTGGCTTCCGGGGCTGCTTCGTGGGTCCTGGGTCGATGTTCGACTCCTTCTTAGGACCAAGTCTCTGGAAAACCGGAGTAGTTTGTCTTTCTTGGCTTTGGTTGCTTTGCTTGAATTTCTTATCCTGATGGTAACCCCCTTTCGGTCGGTCATCAGTGTTTTTACTCCTGGACCCCCCATTCCGGGTCATCCTCATTGCCTGGAGCACATTTGTTTCCTTAATGAATCTGGAAGCCATTGAGTAAGATGCTTCCAGGCTTTGCGGCTCCTTATTGATTAGCTCCACTATATATCTCTCATTGTGCTCTGGATCCAAGTTTCTTCTGAAAATGCTTAAAGCTTCCCTCTCATCCAAACTTGAAACTTTATTGATTACTTCCTGGAACCGGCGCATGTATGCAGAGAGGGATTCATTGTCATGCTGCCGGATTTCCTCCAGGTGACACATGTGCATTTCGTGCGTTTTGTTTGCCCGAAATCTCCGAAGGAAAGAGGCTCGAAATTCCTTCCAAGAGTGGATGCTGCGGGAGGGGATTCTGCTGAATCATCTCTGGGCCCCTCCCTTAAGAGTTGAAGCGAAGAACCTTAATTTTGTTAAGTCGTTGTAGTAATATATCTGCGTTATCTGCTCAAAGTAGTTCAAGTGCTCCTCGGGTCTCCTAGTCCATCGAAGGAGTCGAAGTTGTAATGCTTCAAGTTCCGCTGTCGGGGGATAGCTTCCAGGGAGTGGCTGAATGGAGTTAATGTTTCTCCGACCTCTACTCCTGAGTCTCTGTCCATCTTCCTCTGTAATTCATAGATCATATCTTTTAGGTCCTTCTGCTTTTCTTCTTCTTCGTCATCAGAAATCAGCTCCGGAGTAGGATCTCTCCGGGTTCTTTTGCTCCTAGACTTGGCCAATAGCTTTTCTTCTTCTAGCTGCATTCTCTTTTGGATCTTTAGCTCAAGCTTTGCTTTTTCTTCTTTCCTGATTTGCTCCCGGACTTCTTCCAACTTTCTCTGCTGAGCAGCTTTTGCTTCTTTCTTGCTTTGATCTTTTTTGCTTTTCTTTCCTTGGCTCGAATTCGGCCGAACACAGACCTCTTTGGTTGCTGGGAGTCCCCGGACTCCTCCGGTTCCTCCTCTAGTTCAGCTTCTTCTTGGAGCCGGGTCTGTTCCTGTCTGTATAGTCTGATTGCTTCTGCTAGCTCATCGCTTGTAAGGTTGGTCATGTGCTCTTCGACTACCGGGACATTGGTGTACTTGTACTGATTGAGCTCTATGAGGGTCCTGACATCCCTGGTGTTTACAATTCTCTCCACTACGGGAGTGTGTAGTGGTTGCTCCTGGAATGTTTCTCTCTCGGCTGCTGGGTCAAGGGCCTGGGAGTGGTCCGACTCCTAGACCTGAGCACTAGCAGATGGTCTCCCAGAGGTATTCTTTCCTGGTCTTGCCATTTTTCAACAATACCAAAAACAAATAACAACAATATGCTACAGAGAATATTGTTCTAAGGTTGCTTTATGAAATTTGCAAAAACTACCCAGAATAACAACAAACACTAACAAATAGCTTCCTGGGAGCAGTTTAAACAATTTCCTGGGACTACTCAACGATGTAGCATAACGCAAATGCCATATTCGAAGTAGAGCAAAAACGATTAAAACTAACGATAGCTCACACAAATGTGACTTAAATCAACAAAATGGGCTCACACAAACGTGGCCTAAAATAACGAGCACACACAAACGTGGTTGAAATAAACAACATTCATACTTTTGGAAGAGGTTGGTTGCTTGGGTTCTTACAAGTTTGAATAAATGGACTCTTTGAAGAGTTTGTTGATGAAGGTGAATCTAGGGGCACCGATACCCAAGGATGGAGGCCCCTCCTTCTAGCGCCAAATGATAACTCCTGGTGGCGGGGCCGCTCCTTCGACGCCGTCCCGGATCCTTCGCCGCTGTAAATGTGTAGCTGTGGTTGGGTTCCTACAAAATAACACCGGAAGGGGGGTTGGAGTCTCGCGGCGCCTCCGGCGTGAGAGTAAGAACTGGCTTTTTGGGAAGATGAAGATGAATATGAATGTAAGGTGGCTGTGTGTGTATGTGAGTGTGAGAGAGTGATTAACCCCAAAACCTCACCTTCTTGGGCTATTTATAGCCCAAATGTAGGGTTTTGGGGTTGGTACCTTTAGATCATAGCCATTGGTTCTGGGAGCGGAGGACACCTGGCTGGAGTGGATGCTTTACACGTGTCAGCGCGAGACTGGCTGATGAATGTTCTGAGGATCCTCTGACACGTGCCTTGATTATTCTCATGATTGATGTGTGACAGTTGTCCCCATCATGTGCCTGGACCAACGTCTCACATGCTGGGATCTACCAAGGTTAGGCTTGCGGGACTGAGCTGGTTAGGAGTGGTAGTGTGCGGGACTACTTCTTCCAGGAGCTGCGTGGAGTTAGGGGCCTAGGAGTAGCCCTCCGAGGAGTTATATGGAGTTAGGAGCTTAGGAGTAGTCCTTCTAGGAGCTGTATAGAGTTAAAGGTCTAGGAGTAGTCTTCCCAAGAGCTATATGTACTATCAGTACTCATAAATACGAATCCAAAAAAATCACTCATGATTATGTTTGGTCTTATAGATTAAACGTAAATTAACAGTCAATCACTTAATATGAATAATACGAAAAGTCAAAATGGAAAGTATATTATGGGACGGAGGGAGTAATGATTAATGACAAGAGATCGTCGTCCTAGTTTTGAAATTTTTATACGTGTTAATTAAAAAAAAGGAAACATTAATCATCAGCTGCCTAATCAAGTAAATATAAGGAAAAAAATAATACAAGCCGGGAAGATTTAAGTAAAAAGTATATTTCTCGAGTTGAGAAAAGTACACAGAGGACAGAGGAGCTTCTGTAAAAGTAGAGACCATCATATTTTGCTGTTAGATTCACAAAGACACACACAGGACAGAAGAGTAATTATAGCATAGATTAAGAATTAGAGTTAGATGGGGGTTAGTTTTAAGTTTTGCCAAAACTAAAGACAGCTGTTATGTTTAGTGGTCCTCTCTCTCTCTCTCTCTCTCTCTCTCTCTCTCTCTCTCTCATTAAGCTTCACTTAGGGTTTTATTTTTTCCCAAACAGGTACAAAGTTGCACCTCAATTTCTTTCAATTTCAATTCTTCTTTGTATTGGGGTCTTCTTAAATTCCTCAAGTTTTAATCTTGCTGCATCTTTTTCATGTAATTCTTTGTTTCTCATCTTAATATTGCATCTTCTTGATTTTTTTGCAATTTGGTCAATTTTACCTGTTAAGCTCTTGATTTGAAATTTGTTTTCTTCCAATTTGAATTTGTATTTTATCCTAATTTGTATCTTCTTTGATATATTATTGATTCTTAACTCTTTTTCGGTGTTGAATTTGATTGGTTGATAAGCTTAAATCAATCTCCTTTTTGGGTTTTGTTCGAATTAGACTGTATTGAGTTTTATTGTATGGTTTGTGTAGTGTTATTTGTTTGTTTTGATATTTATGATTTGCCTTTTTGTTATATTCAGGATTTGACCTTTTTTGTCTTGGAAAGGCTGCAGTTGAGATTTTACTCAGCAAGGGGGGCATCGAACAGTTGGTAATTTACTATCACAAACAATTTAAGTTTATGTTTTATGATTATTAATGAGATTTTTTTCCGGTTTTCGTTTCGGCTGGCTTTCCTCTTAGTTTATAATTTGATGTTGCATGATTAATTCGATTCTTCTATATTATACCTTATATACTGGGAATATATTTATGTGAAGTATTGTTATAGCCTACACAAGAGTTGTAGCCAGGATAACTAGCATCGTGTTGCTTGCCTGAGGCGAGGCGACTTGAACCAGGCCCTCGTCTTAGATAACAGTGTTTATAAATATTGTTTATATGACATGTTTATCTCCAACTCATGTTCATAATGACTTGGATGTGATACTGATCTAATTAAAAAGTGGATTGAACAAATAGTTATCTAGTTCATCGTATGTAATGTTATAATGATATTTTAGGTTGTCATTTTATGTGTCTGGAGGGCAGGGTGAGTTACAATGTCTTGTGCTGGAAAGCAGGGATACGCCCATTAGTTGAAGAATCACACGGGGGTGCGCGTATGGTGCGGGGGTCAGTGCGGTACGGTGCGTACGGGGTGCGCCATGTGGCGTACCCACGAATTTCACTGACCTGATTCTACGGGGTGCGGAAAGGGTAGAAAACGTAATTACTTTCCAATTGGAGAACCCCCAATTGAAGATAGACGAATCTCTACTGCTGCTTGTTTTTCTTTCTCTGATTGGTTCTCATTTTCTCTTTGTGTCTTCCCTGAGTGTCGATGGTTTGATGATGGGTTGAGATGTGATTGTGTGTATATGTATGTCTCTATGTATGTTAAGTGTCTTAGGGCCTGGGTAGAAAATGTTGTTTATATTTGACCGTTAATAGAATTGTTCCTTTTTAATTTTTTAACTTTTTGTTTGCTGATATTTTTCTTTAATTTTGTTTATTTATGTAGTTATTTATTCGATGGGTGTGGTTAATTAAAATGATGTATTTGATGTCTTTTATTTGTTGTAAGTACAATGTTACTTCTTATTTTGCTACCTAACTATTACTTATATATAAAATATATATTTTTAATATTTTAATATTTGCCGTATCCCCCCGCACCCGTATCCCCATTTTTTGAAATTTGCCGGAATCTCGTATTCCCGCTCCGCGCAGTCACGCACCTGCACCTGTGCTTCCCGGGTCTTGTGTATTGTATGTTTCTTACACTGGTACATTTGATTGATTTTTGCTCTGATAATTAATCTTGGTGCAACCATTATATTTATTTTACTTGGTTCTCTAGAACTTGTTATGATTGTTAATTATGAAACTACTTAGGAGTGTCCTTTTCTTACCAGATATGTTGGTCCAGAAAAGAGAAGATTCAGTTTCCTAGAGTAATTGCAGTATATTTTTTGATTCTAATGTCAAACTAAAAGTCACACATGAGCTATGTATTTAACTTCACAATTTACTTGGTTGCTAGTCTAATTCATTCTATTGTATCTCTCTCAAGTTGATTTAGTAGAAACATCAACGAATATGTCACCAAATCTGTATTTTCAGAAACTTTATGCAGCTATTCACATTATTAATCAATCTTGTCCCTGTCCAATTTTTGACTGGCCTGAAGTGGAGGAGTTCTTCCATGGAAATGGACCAAGTGGTCCAGCATATAAGTTCATTCATTTTACTTTTTTGAATGCAGCACTAAGTGTCTCAATTTAGAATGTTTAATTTTTATTCTTCGTGTTGTGCACAATCTTAAAAACCGTTGTTCCTACCAACATTGTTGTAGACTAATTTTGTATATTTGCAGTTTAATGTGCAGCATCAGAAATTTATCTGCTGTCTGTGCCTTTTGAATGAAAGAAACTAAGCTAGCCTTGTACATGGATCCTCTGTAGATTTGATATGTCAAATATGACTCTCGAGGACTTTTTTACCTTGAGTGAGATGAAAGATGGGCTGTTAGCTCCTGCTCGAGTAAAGGAGCTGATTAATGTAATGCAGAATGACAAACACAATATAGTGAAGAATGCTGGTGATGCAACTAGACAGTGGTGTACGGTTGCAAGAACTATAGCAGCTACTGAAAGTAAAGATTGTCTTGCTCTTTTTATCCAGTTAGACGGACTTTGTTATTTTGATACTTGGCTTAAAGATGCGCAGAAGTTTTTCAAAGATACAGATGACAGCTTCGAGGAAGAATTACTTAGAACATTGTTAGTAGCAACTGAAAAGCTTCATATAGACGGGCAGAAGTCAGTTTCTTCTGGCATCACGATGACAGTTAAAGATCTCCTCACCAACAAAAGTTCTATAATTCAAGATAGAGCCAGATCTTTGCTTGATAGCTGGAAGCAAATTGATGAGAGTAACGTGGTTGACAAGGATGCTGACAAAGATGAGGCAGGATGTGATGATCATCACGACCTCGAGGATGTAAATGGAAACCCTGTCACTAAACCTGAACAGGCAGAATGTTCTTCAAAATATATTTCTGGCTCAGGAGGTAATAATAGTGAAGAAAAAAATATAGAGCCATCTATAGATGAAATGACGCCAGCAATATGTCCCGAAGCTATGCATGCTGAAGGAGTTGTAGACTTAACTGTCCAACCTTTGGATAAAACTTTACAGCTTGCATCCATACAAGATAGATCCCCAGATCCCGTGCAGTCTTCTGATACATCAAAGCTTATTAGTGGAATCAGTTCTGCTTTGGAGAACCTCCCAACGCATCGATCAGAAGCAACAACAGGAATCGAAAGTTCTGGATCTGCAGTTCCCGAGCAAAGAATGGTGGAGGGACGTTTAGGTGTTGGCAACCCAGACGAGGATGATGATGCAAAACAGATGCCACAGATCAGAACCTGTGACAAGTTATTCGCAACATACTCTTCTTTTGGTGCTGATTCTACAAATACTGTGGAGTCTAAAGTAGGTGCCAACATCGAGAAAGATTTTGCCGCAAAGAAAGAGGACCCTGGTCCAAACATATATTTATACGGTGATGTTAGAAAAGAGGTGTCTGAGGGGAAAGGTGAAATGTGTGATAGTAGATCTTCATATCCTTGCAGTAAACTATCGGCATCTGACAGTACAGCTGCAGTTGATATTTTACAAGATTCTAGTTTTAGTGAGCACAATTTGGAAAAGAATGAGGATCTTACTACTAATTTGTCATGGAAAGAGAACTCTGAAGCAATTGAAGAATCAAATGATCAAAGCGATACTGACGAAGATGATGTTGAGTTGGGAAATGATTATGATTTCTCCATGTCAGTAGTCAATGTAAAAGATTCAATTGACAAAAAATCTGATTTTGAACTTGAGTATAGCATGTTTGATCCATTAGAGGTTGCTCGACAAGTCGCCATGGAAGTAGAGAGAGAAGTGGACTGTAGAGAACCGAGTTGTAGTTCTTCTGAGAGAACGTCTGGTGGTAGAATTCGGCTGACAGAAAGCCCAGATTCTTTACATGGTAAAAGCAGCAGGGTGCATCACTCTTTTAAGGATGTGTCAACTAGAGCACATCTTTCTGATGTTGTAGGAGACGATGCTTTTGTCAAAGCAAAAATCCTACCGATTGAACAAGAAAATTGCAAAGTTGATGCCGAGACCTCTGGAGCTTCTGAGATGGCTCAGGAAATAGAACCTGACGAAGATAAACGTGGCTGTGGTTTTGATTTGAATGAAGAAATGTTGTCTGATGATAATCAACTCAACCCAGTCAATGCTCCCATCTCTGTTGTTTCTGCTTCAAGGGCTGCAGCAGCTTCTGGATTGCCTCTTTCGCCTTTGCAGTTTGGAGGGACACTTGGATGGAAAGGATCTGCTGAAACTAGTGCTTTTCGTCCGGCTCCTACGCTCAAAGTCTGTGAAGGCGAGAATTTCATCCTTGCATCTGGGAGTTGTAGCAACTTGTTTCAGAAGCAAGAATGTCTTGACTTTGATCTGAACATTGCGGAGAATGAAGACGATAAGATTATGGATGTGACACTGAATAAGGATATCCAGTATCCAACTAGCTGGCCTGCTGAAAAATGTTCCTCGGAAGCTAGTCCAAAAAAATCCAACTTGTTGAACCTTGATCTAAACCGTGTTGATGGCGGTGATGTTCCATTATCAAACTGGAGGAAGGAGACGCGACTTCTGCCACTTTGGAATGGTCAATTTAGTCAATCTCCTTCCTCATCATCGTCGTCAGTGCAGCCTTCATTGAAAAACTTTGATTTGAATGATCAACCATCTCTTTTTACTCCATTTTTTGATCCTGCTTCAACTGGTCAGTCATCTACAGATCTTTGTACTTTTGGATCTGGAGGGGTTAAACCAGATAAGTCTGTGTTCTCCCTCATGGGCGCCAGAGTTGAGGTCAATCAGAAAGAAATTGTTCCTCAGACCGTTCCTTTATCTAACAGCAGGACTGTGAAACATGCACCGGATGTTAGTATGCCCAGCAATGGCAGTTTTTTGGGGTTGGGATCGTCTACGCAATATGCGCATTCTTTAATGTATGGGTACAATAATAGCTCATCAGGGTCTACTGTACCATTTTCCTCATCCGTATATGGTCTTGGCAGTCAAATACCTTACATGGTGGATTCAAGAGGATCCCCCGTCATGCCTCAAGTTTTAGGTTCGGTGCCCGCTCTTTATCCTTCCGTCTCGCAACCATCTTTTTTCATGAGCTTGGCTGCTGCACCCTCCGAATCCAGTGGTTTCGTGCCTTCCAGGCATGGTTTAGATCTGAACTCTGGATTAATGATGGAAAGGGGAAACAGATATCCTGGGAGTACAAGGGAGCTATTTAACCCTGGTCAAGGAAAATTGATAGATGAACAGATGAGGGCCAACTCACAATCTACTTCTAGTTCTGGTGTTGGAGGAAAACGTAAAGAAACAGATGGTGGCTGGAATCCTTACCCATTCAACTACAAACATCATCAACCACCATGGTAATAAGGTTATTTATCTCAATGCTCAAACTAATACAGGGTTAAATATGCTAGTACTTGCGTAGCCATAGATCCAAAGACCGAGGGTTAGCAAACTGAATTACTGAATTAGTGGGATGGGGTGAAACAGTGCAACTGAATAAAGACCAAAGATTTATAGATGCTGTGTACTTTCTGAGGTTAATTGCTACAGAGATAGAAATTATGTTTATAACTTAAGACTGATATATTTCTTGTTGTCTTTTCTGGTTTGAGGATTTTACGACTGCAGAACATGATACGATTATGATACGATTAGCTGTAATGTATGTCCTTACATCGCAGAAAGTTGAAGAAGTGACTAGCATTTTTGTTCCATTTGTATATATGTTCTGATGAATTTGATTGCATTATGAATATTTTTGTAGCTTCTGCTATATGTTAAGATGGGCAATTAGTTAGAAAATTTCCAGCTAATATGGATGTAAACCTGAGGCAGCAGGTTGTAAATGGTTAAATCATACTTATGGTACAGTCGTAATCACAGGCTACATAATTTTATTGGTAATACGTACGCAGGTAAATGTAATAATGAAGTTTTGATATCGTGATATATTTTGGTTGTACATTTGCAAGCTGAAAAACTCAGACCTCTATCCTCTGCAAATAAGAAAAGAAATCTTGGTCGCTCTTTATATTTCTTAGATAATGATACGAACGACAAAGTAATTAAAATTATTTTAATGACTAAAATAACAATGGGATTCACTAAATAATCAGCAAGTCGTACTATCTGCAACAGCGTACTTGTATAATCCAAGTCCCAGACAAGTATAAATTTTGAATTGAATACACTTTCTCCGCTCTTATGTGGGCAACTCAAACCTACACACAGGACACGTATTCCTGTACGCTAACCAAGTCATTATGCAATTTTCATGGTAACAATGCCCACAAGGTGATTCCTTGGCACACTCTCCAACATTGACCTCATCCTGGCATACAGGGCAGAGCACAATATTTTTCTCCGATGCAATCTTTATATTTTTTAGTACAGCTACTGTTGATTCTTTCGCCCGCACTACTCCTCTCTTACCACCTCCATGCTGACATAAACCTGGCAAAGTTACATACTGATCGAGTTCTCTTGTGATTTCTTGCAGTATTCTAATTCTATTGAGATAGCGCGGCACTTGTAGTTGGTAAAACGCCTCAAACTGTGCCTCAACTCGGGCCCTAAGTTCCGCATAGTAGAGGAGCAGTTGGTCTTGCTCAGTGTCTGCGTGACTTTCAATATTTCTAGCATCTTCGCTGTGATTGTCTTGATGCTCATAATAATTGTCATCCGTTCCTTCCTTTTCTTCTCCCTCATCGGATGGCCAAGACCAAGAGGGAGGTGCATCATCATCATTGGCCACCTGGAGTTCTGTAGTTGGAAGGATCTGCTTTCGAATAGGCAGACAGTCACCAAGATCAGGGGAATCGGCCACTGAAAGTGAGGACCCGGACATGCACAGAGTTGTCAAAACATGGTTGAGACGAGAGCAGACCGAAGAGGAAGAACAAGTCCTCGGCATTGTATTTGTTTTGCTTTCCCGAATAATCTTTGTCTTCTAAGAGTGGGTTAATCACCCTTGTATATATAAAGCTTTCTTCAATTCTATAAAATTATTGATATCCTGTTATGATTTAAAAAACATGTCTAACAATACAACTATTGTAGTAGAATTTTGAGAATCCCATATTGATGTTGATTAGGAGGTTTCAAGAAGATGACTATGAAAAGAAAATCGGGTAAAAGATAATTTTACCACTTTTGGGCTACTAAAGACCGAAAAACCCATTGGCGCTAACTGCTACCCTGAATACCCAATTAATATGCTTTAGACAAAGGCGTATCATAAGTCACGCTAGAATTTTGCAAACACAGGGGTATAGATTGAGAGGATACGCCAAAATTGAAAATTCTTTGCCTTGTGTTACGCCCAGATCTTTTCGGTTGTATGAACAGGCTTCGGCTGGATTGAAGATGGCTTCGGCCGTACCTGAAAGTGAAGAGAATGCGAGGGTTTGGACCCCCGATTCACCTCCGGTGTGAGAATCAGAATCTGGCTGTAAAATTAGGATAGTAATACAAGAGAAGTAGAGTGTTGAGAGTGTGTCTATTTTATCTTACTTCACAAGGGTTTTTATACCCAATCATGCCATGAATGCTCTTCCGTTACCAACCATTAAGGAGGGAGTGAAAAGGGGGCGTTGTGTCCCTTGCATTTTCCAACGGTCCGCGAGTAGCAGACCTCGGCCTGAGCTTCCATGAGCCTTGGCGACGCGGGCCTGGAGGTCCTTCGGCCCAGTAGCACAACCGCTTAATGGGCCTTCGTTCAATGGGCCTTATTGGGCCTATAACCAACATGTCCCTGTCCTTCGGCTGGGCCTTCGGACCGGCCGACGGACACCGGTCTCGGCCCATATGGGGATGGAGGAACCCTAGGGCGATCGCTTCAGTCCCGCCTCGATATTCGGTCGTACACGTGACAATCTTATGGGGACTTGGAGTGCATTGATGACAGCTGGTGGCACGTCGTTTCATGACTCAATCTCAGCCGTTGAATGCCAACCGTTTTGATCTGGGACGTTCATTTCAAAAACCCCCAAACGTTGCTGCTCTAAATTCATTTTAGGCGCCTATATAAGCCCATTTGTATGTTTCATTTCCTTTTTATCACTTTAGCTTCTCCACACACAGTGACAAATCGCGGTGAATCTCTCAATCACGGGCAACAGCAACTCCGTCTTTCCAAATTATCCCATTTCAATCCAAGAAAATCCTCAAATAAGTAAGTCTCTCTTCTTGTTTTCCAGTTTTGAATTTGCATGCTAGTTTCCCGTGTTTTATAGAGTTTGCATGCGGACTTTTGTTCCGGGTTTATGGGGATTTTCTGGGTTTTTGCGTGTGCTGTTGTGTTTTTCTGGGGTTTTTGGGTAGGTAATCATAGGTTTCTGGGTTTTACCAATCCCGAGGAGGCCCCAAGGGTTTAAAGATGGCATGCGAGGTGTTTTATGACCAAGAACGTTCTTCGGGACTTCTTGGTTTTAGAACACCCTTCGGGAGCCGACCCATGGCTTAAACAGGTGGTCTGGAGCGATGTTTGCGTAAGGCTCTGTAGGCAAGAACATCCTTCGGGTGGGCTTGGCTCAGGAGCAGCCTTTGGAAACACCCTCCGGGGTTCGGGTTCGTTCGGTCCTGGGAAGTGTACTCGGGTGTTTATTTTTTCTTTTATCTGCTAATCCGAGTACATGGACTAATGTCTCTCTGTTCCTGATACAGGGACATGGACCGAGCAGAACGTCCCCCGGATTCTTGGGACCCCTTATCCAACAGCTTGGTGGGAACGTCTTGGATTCGCCCCGAGCGGATGGGACGGGCCCTATACGATTCGGCTGCCGACTATCCCGCAGCCAATAATAGATCTGAGCTGACGATAGGGCGCGTCGTTTAGATGTACGATGATTACTCTGTTCCCCGAGGACTTTGTTGGTTGTACGCGCCGAGGGAGGATGAGAGAATCTTCGACACTCCCGGGGTACCGGACGGATATGGAGGCTGTGCCGTAGGGATTTCAGAGGCGGCCTTCAAATGCGGCTTGAGGGTGCCGCCGTTGAAGTTGATTAAGCACCTCTTTTTCCAGATGGGCATCGCCCTCGGACAGATGGATCCGAACGGGTTCATCCACATCAACTATTTTCAGAACAGGTGTCTTCATGCCGGGATCGCACCCAGCACTCGCCTATTCTGGTACCACTACGATTTCAGGAGGAATCCGAAGAGTGCTGGTTTTTACACCATCGCCCGTCGGGCAGGGCGACCCGATTGGACGGCGACCAACTCGAACAATAAGTCCACTCAAACACATTGGTGCTATGTGAGTGGTCCGGGGTTGGCGGCCATGTCGGTTCGGCAGGATGTAAACCCCGCTCTGCTTCTCATGCCGAGCTTGAACTTGGAGGAGAAGGATAGTTACACGGCGTTGGTGGACGTCAATGCGAAGAAGCTGGGTCCCGGAGAGTTTCGGGACAAGGATTGGCTCTTCAGCTTGTGGGGTGGGGGTAACAAAACTTCTTCCTTGGTCTTTTAGTTTTGTCCCCACACCTGTATTTCCATTTCTTTTTATGCATTCGATTATATATATGCTTGGACTGACTTGTTTTCCCTTCTTATTTCAGTGTCTTCAAGGGAGGCCCTGATCGAGAGAAAGAAGGCCAGGGCGGCCGAGAAGAGGGCGGCCGAAGAGGCGGCGAAGAAGGCCTCCGATAAGGGGGCTACGCCCGATCCATCTGAGGGCACAGGCGAAAGGGCCCCGACCGAGAAGCCTTCGTCGCCCCGTCAATCTCGAGTGGCTTCTGAGGCCGAGGAGGGGGATGATCTGGAGTACATGGGAGATGGGAACCCTTCCAAGAGGACCCGAAGCAAGGAGGGGATAGTGCGTTCTTATCTCCCGGGGTGGGGCGTGCTTACGTCTGACCATACGGTGTATCCTGCTCGGCAGTCCACGAAGGAGGTGGCTTCGGACCTCTGCCATGGTCTTCAGCCCCCGGTCGATCTCCCGACCTTTGCCTCGACTTCTGCTACCGAAGCCTGCACGGAGCTTCTGTCCTTCCTGTCCTTGGTATGTTTTTTAATCTTCTATTTTTCTTCCATTTTTTTCATTTCGGCATTCTTTAGTAATGCTTTTGCCGTCCTTTTGCAAGCTGCCCCTTGGGCCGCAGCCGTGGAGGATAAGGTTAAGGATATGGAGACTCGCATGGCCGAGGTGAAGGAGTTGGAGAAGAGGGCTACGACGGCCGATGAGGAGCTCGTAAGGGTGAAAGCCCAGAACGAGGTCGAAGCCGCTGAGCTGAAGAATGATAGATCCCGGCTGGAGACTGAGCTGGAGAGGGCGAATCGGAGGATCTCCCATCGGAACGGCCAGCTGAAGAGGTCCCGAAAGGAGCTTCGAAAGAAGCAGAAGCAGCTGGACCGGACTGAGGAGCGCTGCTTCCAGTTCGGCGCTGATTATGTCCTGGAGAAGGCCCATGGCCTGAACTGGGACTATAAGCAGTTGCTGGACGACAGCCTGGAGGATCCTATCGGTCGTCCAGTAGTCGAAGTCCCTCCTGTCTCCTCCGGCGAAGACGAAGAGCTCTCGGATGAAGACCCTCAAGCCTAAACCTTCAGCACTGAGGTGCTTGACATGATTGAAGATGATCTTGTTGCGAAGTTTGCTGTTGGTGTTTCCATGGTCGTACCCAACTCTTGCAGCGGCATTCTTCGTTCGTCTTCCTGTATTTCTATTTTTCGTAATCGGTACTCTTTGTAATTGGTAGTAGTTGGTACTCTTTGTAGTTCGTACTCTTTGTAATTTAACCAGCCTTCGGGGTTTTTTATTTAATGCATCTTTTGTTTTTCATCAGCATTGTCCGACTGTATTTAATTGTTCACCTTAAAAATGAACCGTCTCTTCGGCATTATTGGTGCCTTAACGATTATTAAAATTGTATCTTTGGCTTACTCATTTGCCTTAACGAAATTAGTGAATTGTATCTTTGGCTTATTCAGCCTCAACAATTTTAATAATAAAATGAATCGCATCTCTGGCTTCATTCGCCTCAACGATCTTATCGAATTGAATAAAATGAATCGTATCTTGGGCTTCATTCGCCTCAACGATCTTATCGAATTGAATAAAATGAATCATATCTTTGGCTTATTCTGCCTCAACAATTTTAATAATAAAATGAATCGCATCTCTGGCTTCATTCACCTCAACGATCTTATCGAATTGAATAAAATAAATCGTATCTTTGGCTTATTCTGCCTCAACAATTTTAATAATAAAATGAATCGCATCTCTGGCTTCATTCGCCTCAACGATCTTATCGAATTGAAAAAAATGAATCGTATCTTCGGCTTCATTCGCCTCAACGATCTTTTTTTAATGATTTTAATGTATTGCTACCTCACTACCCCTTACGGCCCCAAGGGTTAAAGGTCAAAGGTTGGTTCGGGCTGTTAATTCTTTCTTAATTTAGGCGAGGGCACATGGGTGTTGATCTTTTAATGATCGCCCCTAGATAAGCGGTCATCTTCGGGATCGCCCCTAAACCTGGTCGGATTAATTGTTTCATTATCTAGGCCGAAGGACCATGTCCTTCCTTTGATCGCCCTGGGACAGGGGTTCCTTGGGCCTCATTAATAATAAATAATTAAGTTAAGACGAATGATAGAGCGTTATTCTAGGACTGCCCCTTAAGGCCCTTAATTCGTGTTTACCAATTTCAAGTTTTCATAAGAGTGTAGTGATGTTCGATTTTTGGGTGATTGCACCTTATGTCTTCAATTAACAAATTAGACAATGGCGGCGGCCGAAGGGTTTATCTTCTTCGGGATCGCCCTCAGATAATACTCGGTCGGCCACATCATGTATGAATAAAGAAATTTTGACAGGAAATGCATCTTTATTCAATCAGTCCACTTACATTCTTCACATATAATTGGTCCTGTTCATCTTTTCTTTCTGTTGTTGTGTGATGAAAGAAGAAAGCAAGGGTGAGCAGCAAGCCCACCAAAATAATATGTATAATGATTAACAATATATGAGCCTTCTCATAGTACTCATGAAAGTCTTGGTCAAAAGAAATGAACCAAGTTGATATCTTAATGCGATGAAGTCACAAAATATTCAGTATATATATACATATATACTTTTCAAAATATTGGAAGTCCTCTTCCATGCATAATACAAACAGAGTTCCAATGTATAACTGTATAAAAATATCGTTGCAAGGTGATCTCATATATCTAACCTTGTCTCAACGTTTTTCTGAAAATCTTTATCATGCATAAGATAATCATTTACTAGATATAAGTTTAAAAGATGAAGTTACAAGATACTCCAATATACTTATATCCGAATACTACTTGAACTACCACCATTCAAGTTATAATCAGTTTCAAAGTTCATCACCCAGATGAGACTATAAGACTTGAATAGATTCAATCTTTGAAATATCATTATAAATAATGAAGTTACGAGATACTTCATTGTCTTGATATATATATATATATATATATATATATCTCATACATTTCCAGAAAATCTCTGTCATGTAAAGTATGAACAGAGTTGTAATATGCAATGAATTTGGAAAGAAAAGAATTTTGGCGTAAACCTGATATCTTGCTGATCAGGCAAAGATACCCATTAAGTAACCTTTTCTACTAGTAGATGGATGAATCCCCCACCGGTCATCACCCTGGCCACATAAGGACCTCGTGCTTGACCGCCACCCGGCCTCTTACGCGTTGATGGACTGCCACCCAGCCACTTACACTTTGATAGACCGTACCCCGGCCTGTCGCTTATGCCGACTCAATTAGATGGACTTACTTCCCGAACGTTGGGCAAGTAATCAAATTGTTTTCTCAAAACAGCAACCATGTTGCGAATGTAAAATACACCACAGAGCTGGATCCCCCAGGTTTTGAGCGAGTATTTAAATCCCCTTTGAAAGGAAGATCTTAAATATAAAAATGAGTTTTGGGGTCCACTCTAACTTTAAAAATCATTTTGAAGACTCAAAAACATTTTTAAGAATGTTTGGAGTACTGCTGATTTATTAAAATAAATCAGTCCCAATATATTTAGAAAATATCTGAATATTATTATTTGAATAATATTCCCATAAAGAATAATCTTTATAAAAATAATTGAAGTAGAAGTTGTAAGACTTATACTTGAAATGAGTATTAAATAACCAAAGATATACTTATACGAAAGTACTATCTTTATTTGAATAATCGAAAATAAGTTTGATTATCGAAACATTATTCTTTAATAAAATAAAGAATATTATTAAATAATAAGCGGAGTCATAATACCTCGAATGAATATTATAAATAATATTCATTAAATAAAATAAATGGAGTCATACATCCTCAAATGAATATTCAATTAATAATCATTAATAATATAACTGAGTCATAAGCCCTCGAATGAATATTCGAAATAATATTCAATAATAAAATAAAGGAGTCATAAGTCCTCGGATGAATATTTGAAATAATATTCAATAATAAAATAAAGTTAAAGTTATCAAATAAACCTTATTCGATTAATAGTTTTGAAAACTATAACCATATATATATATAAAAATATATATTATACTCGGGAACATCGACTCCCGATTTAGAAATATGTTCACCTTTTGATCCCCTATATACTAAGGGTAAACTCATTACCGCTTATCTCTAGCATAGGTATTATGCAACTGTAAGCATTTTAACCAACAGATATATAATCCAAGAATATGAAAAAGGCATGCATATATACCATATCACATGCTACAATATATCGCAAGAATTTGCTAATAACAAATATGCATTTATCGCAAGATCATGCATATACACATATACATCACAACAACAGTATAAAGGGTAGAAAACTTGTCTGAGCGACTGGGGGTTACAATGGCTCGGGACGAGTCTGGTAACCTATAAACAACAAGTAAGTTGGAATTAAACCAAAGTCACTTGTAAATCTATACATTAACCAACTTAGACTCTAACGCTCGCTTTGCGCTTACTTATTCTCTTAAGTCACTCGAGTACCCTCGGCTCCACCATTTTTAATAATTTAACCATTACGAGTTTTAAAGCGAGACCTTCGCGAGTGTCTTACAAACTGCCTAACACTCTTACCATAATTGTTTCATACACTAATTAACCCTTTTTGGTCTTTAACCTATGTTTCAAAGTAAGGCGAGGGGAAAAGTTTCGTTCGCGAAACGCCGTTACTTAAAACGGTCGTTTCTCCTAAACCGTATATCGGAATCAAACGAACTACATATCAAAACGAAGCTCGTAACATGAGCTATCTAAACATGGCAATGGTCAACATCTAGCAGGGTGTTCTCGGGTCCTAATGTTATGAACAAAAGCAGTCTAAAGTAAATCGGACATTACGACGGCTATGTTTACGCGATTTCCCAAATTTAAACCATTCCAAAACCATCACAATTCAACCCCAATTCACAACCCAACCAAACCTCCATCCAAAATACATTACAACAGCCCCAAACCAACTCATTATAATCCATTTACTTACTCCTAAAACTTGAATTTAAACTATACTACATTCTTTAACCAAATCTTAAGATTTCAACAAATCAATCACCACCATTCCAACCCAAACTCTTAAACAAACAAGTTTCAAGCTACCCTTTACCCTCACAACCATAATCAACCTAATATACAAATTAAAGCTAGGGTTTGGAGATGGTATACCTTCCTTGGAGTGGCGGGAGTAGCTAGGAAGCCTTAAGAAGCCTTGAGAAGTCTTAGGGATGCTTGGATCTTAAAGGAAAACAAGAAAAATCAAGTTAAAAACTTTGAAATCACTATTCATTATCTTCTTCATTGATTTCTTGAAGAAGATTGAGAAAGAATTGAAGGCTTAAACTCATAATATAGCCATAACTATGCATAAGGATGACTAGGGAATTATCTTACCAATTTAGGAAGCCTTGATCTTGAGTTTTGAATTTCTTTCTCTTTGAAATAGTAAAAAGCCGAGAGCATGAAGAAATAAAATGCCTTGTGTTCTTATTTTGATGAAAAATGAATTGTTTGGCTTGGTTGGTTGAGTATTTGATTTGTTTTTGGTTAATTACCAATTTAACCTTGATTTTGTGTGGTTAATATTCCACCACATTTCCTTCCTTCCCATGTCATGCTTATGTCATGCTATGATGTCATCTTTCCCTCCTTGTCCTCTTCTCATTGGTTGGGTGACATCATCCTCTCTAATACCTTTGATTAACTTCCTAATTGTTTGCCTAATGATCGCTGATCTGTTATACGGTTCGCTTAACTTTCGTTTTCGTTTATCGTTTGAGGGATCATACCCGGGATCTTATTACTTAGGTTCCCTTAACCTTTCTCAATATATTATATTCCTTTTATGATCCTCTCTTATAATCCTTTAATTTAAATCCTTTTTATCCTGTTACCTTTTACTCAATTCTTTCCGTATCTTGTAGATTTCCGGGAAAAACCAAATTATTCGGAATTGGATTCTGACGATCTTTACATACACTTATATACCATATAGAGTACTAATAAAATCTCAGAATATCCATAACAGAACCCCTACATAGTGTGGCATGAAAAGTTTTCTCATTCAGCTAAAACACTATTCATAAGGGTTACAAAAAAGTTCAAAATTTTGGGGTTATTACAGTCTCCCCTCCTTAAAAGGATTCCGTCCCGGAATCAGATAGAAAATTAATAGGGATACTCTCTTAGCATTGCACTTTCTAACTCTCGAGTAAATTTTTCCCACATTGTGGTCCTACCACCAAACTCTGCCTAGTTTAATAACCCTTCTCCTAAGCACTTGTTCCTTTTCACTCTATAACCCTTCCTGGTTGCTTCATATAGGTTACGTCGGGTTGCATGTCTATGCGCTCATATGCCCCTATTTATCTGGCATCCGAATTACACTTTTTTAACATTGATACGTGAAACACGTTATGAACTTGCTACAGGTTCGGGGGTAGGGCTAGCTCGCATGCCATCTTCCCAATATGTTTTAGTATATCCAAGGGTCCGACACATTGTGGACTCAGCTTTCCTTTCTTTCCGAATCTCATCAATCCTTTTCGAGGGAATACCTATAACAGCACTAGGTCCCCTACTTCCTATTCCTTGTCCTTTCGTGTCAAATCAACATATTTCTTATGTCCATCTTGGGTTACTACCAGCCGTCCTCTGATTAGATCTAGTATATCCTTGGTCTTTTGGACTACTCCGAGCAACTTGCGCTCTACAACTTCATCCTAACATAAGGGAGATCGACATTGTCTTCCCTCAAGGATCTCATAAGGCGACAACTCGATAATGACATATGATCTATTGTCGTAAGAAAACTCAATCCGCGTTAAATGATCATTCCAATTTCTTTCAAGTCTATTGCACAGACTCTCATTTTAGTGTTTAGAATTAGAGCTTTTGCTTCTCAATACCCATTCTTTTCCAGTTCGTAATCGCTACTACCTTCCGTAAATAATACTATACTGCTTACACTTTTGCTCGTTAGCGTTCTATAACCTTTTAATAACCTCGTCAACCTTAGTATCACGAATGTGTTTCCATTCCGAATACTACCACAACTTTATTACTCCTTTTTTAGCTGTTTCTATTTCCCAAAGTTTGATCAATCATATAGAAGTAAATGAATTTGTTGAGAGATCACTATGATCATGAACACTTGTTATATCGCATAGTTAGTACAAAAGGTGGCCAGCCTTTAGTACTTGACAAGCAATTAAACAATAGATGGTATCCTACTAGGCTTCTATCACACAGATAGATAGTCATTCGGTAATACCTCCCCTTCTGGAAGGGTTGTTCTTCTCAGCTTACATGAAACGAAAAGAAGAGAAAAGAACGAACTGAAGAGAATTGTATATTCGTAAAAATTTTATTGCCATAAAATATCTGGCTTGGAATCTACCTCTGAACTATAGAGGTTTGTCATAGGAGAACAAAACATATATGTATTTATATCAACATTAAGTATTGTAGCATCGTATTTCACATGCCTAAATATTTTTGCTATTCCGTCCATCATTCTATGGACCCATGCTCTTCCTCGAGCTTATACACAATCACCTTTGAAACTCTCTTGATATCGAAAATCGAACCTAGGATCTCATTCTAGACATTATCGTGACTTGAATTCTATGCTTGCACCGCAACCTTCCTCGTATAATAATACGACTCTCTATTGATAAGAAAGAATAAATATTCAATAGGTAGATAATCTACTTAATTAGTCTATCAATGATAACTTATACACCACCACGACCCGATTAGTGGTACTCAATCTCAACATTCATTCCAATACAACTCTCATGGTTGTAATCGACTTATTACTCGC
The DNA here is from genome assembly GCF_009905375.1 of Apium graveolens. NCBI lineage: Eukaryota > Viridiplantae > Streptophyta > Magnoliopsida > Apiales > Apiaceae > Apium > Apium graveolens. The sequence goes on from NC_133648.1 coordinate 321,178,539, forward strand.
AGAATCATTGCTGCATTACTATGGTCCACCACTGACCTACTGTCATCATTCACTTTCCATGAAATCTTAATATCTAACCATACGGAGTCCATATATGTCGTATAAAATTCTTCTAAGGAGGTAACATAATCACCATTCATGATTCATGAAGAACACTCCTGATCCTGACATACATACATGACATGAAGCAGATAAAATTGCAGAAGAGTTTCAGTCAAAGCAACAATAGCAGGTTAATACCATTCTTACTCGTATGCCTTAAATAGAAGACTTAACTCAAGGGTTCGTCTAGTCCTTTTTGAAACATGGTCCTGGCTTATCTCAAGATAGTATCTTCTGAGATAGATAGCCCGCTCATGGCGATTACACAAATTAAACCTTTACCAAACTACTATTACGGTTGGGTATTGCACAGTCATCAGAAGGAATGTCAATCTTTCAAACCATAATACAACCTTTACGGCTTCAACCATTATCACTGTATTCCTCTGGCACGAGCGCCTGTAATTGTCCTCTTACACTTAAAGTGTCGGCCACCTCTTTGGCCTTTCCTGATAGTAAAATTTCCTTACAGTCAATGTCATTTTAACCACCTCCAAATAAATTTTCTACCTCATTTCAATCACTGCTTATGTGAAGATGTTTTCCTTAAATTCTGGTGAGAAAAAAAATTATCACCATTTTTCCATAAGTTATTGCCTCAGTCTTTAGAGGTTAATCACTGTCACGACTAACTCTCAATCATAATTAGAACATCTTTTATCTTAAGTCCTAATTGCCCTGAACAATTTCGACCATTACTGGTTCGATCCATACTTTCTCGTGGTTTAACACGTGCCCCACTTGGCATCATTATAATTACGTCATATTTCCTTTATCAACATTTCTATTCTTGAGAATTTTGAATATTACCTTTCTCCTTGTAAAACCTCTAAGGTTATCCTTGAATTGTTCCTCCTGTATTCCCTAGATACAGGGCATATCAAAATACCATTTACTAATACTAAAACCATTGTCTATATACTTCTGAAAAATTTCTCCACTGATTCTTAAAGGTTGTTGTTACCTTAACCCTTTCCAAATCATACTGTCAAAACTCATACTGTCCCTATTAAGGGTGAAATGCCAGCCTTTATGCATTCCCCTAGGATTCGTTTTAAGTTACTGATATTCTATCCTTAATTCCACCTTTAAAAGGTACATGCATCCTTCCATGGATAAATCAAGTCATATATCCCTGATAAGGGTGTCTTATTCAATCATTCCCACCTCGATAGTATATGCCTAGTTTCACAATAACATCTGTATTCAAAATGAGGTCAATCAATATGGCCTCCAAAAGATAACAACGGTTATCCGCTTTTCTTGCATAATTTGATAACGATAACAAGGATGTTCTGGAAGATATTGGTCGTGTTCAACGTGAACTTCTTCTTAATAATTCCTTATTTACTTTTGTTGTTTATCTCAACAGTCATCTCAATGTTGGGATATCTTTCATACCTGGCATCTCCCTTTCTGGGTATCAAGCCACCGGTCTTACACTTCACATTCTTGAAGGTCACTTCCTTCATCCAATTTTCCTAATTTCTTACTTCCTTGTCTCCTCAGTCTATCCGCGTCTCATTATTTATCCTTCGAACTATCTCAAGGTTTCCTCGAATCCTCCCAACTTACAGGGGATAAAATATATGTATCTCTTATGCCTTCAACCATAAATTTTAACTCATGGTGAATCACCCTCATCCTGACGAATGCATACTTTTCTATTTCTATTGCTATGAGTCTTTAGGGTTTCCTCATACCCAACTCCCTTATCATACCTCAACTCTATTGCCTTTATATTCCTTTCCACTTCAGTTTCTTTTTATTTTCCTTTCTCTTATCATTATTTCATGAACCAACACAACATAAGCATTGATTTCAAACATCCCGTCATTCTGGATTCGTGTCCTCAGAACGAATCTTGACAACTTTTACAACTTAGATTCATAATTCATCATACTCGTGTGCCTTTGTTCTGGCTCTAAAGCTTTTACACTATCTCCATAACCTTGGGAAGTACTTTCCTAAAAATAATTGACTGAACTTAAATCAGTTTATTATAATCTCTTGCTCCGTGCCTTCCTTGGCCTTTCACCAGCGGGTGGCCTCTCTCTTAGGAGGGTAAGTGACAAAAACAGTCTTTTATGATTCGTCAATCATTTAGAATCTCAAATGATTCCTATATTTCCTTTAGCCAGGCTCTTGCCTCGACTGGGTCAGCTTGTTCCTAGGAACCCTGAGAGCTTAGCGATTTAAAGGTCCTGAAAGAATTTCCCACTACATTGCTTCCCTCAAGGTGGTGGTTGGGAGATAAAGTATAAGTTCTGTTTAGACAAGTCCATGAATTTCCGTATAGGAGTACCGTCTCGGGTCCTCTTACCTCGCTCGACTTCTGTTTTCTTAGTCTAAATATTTCTTCCTACTCCCCATAATTGGGGTCATCTTTTAATTTGAAATCCTCATTTTTCCCTTTATTATATTCTGGGTTCCTTATATCTTAATTGCGACCTCCCTGATTATCACATTCAAGGTTTGACCCTAATCTTATTCCTTGTGGGGGCATATTACTTGGAAATTTTTTGAGAATCTCTGGATATTTGTCTTACTTACTTTGCTTAAGTCTTTCCCTCGTTTATTCCTTGCACGATTGCAAATTATGAATTCTTAAGTTCGATAAACTTCATGACACTCTCTTAAGTGTTAATAGAGTAATTAACAATGTGATCTTATAACAACAACTCATCTGAACTGAATTTAACGAATATATACATAACCATTTGTTCGAGGGTACAACAACTGAACATATTAAAGAGAATTACATCATTTGATCTGATCGCTTATAACCCAAAAGTACTACCATAGATAATCATCTAGTCATTAAAATTAATCATTCATAACTTAGGCTAATCCTCCAAAAGCGGTGCTACATGAAACCCTTGTCTGATTGCTCTGGCTCTGTACACTACCATGGATCAAGAAATGCGAGCACGCACGACATCCCTAACCTGCTCCATTAAAGCGGTGATGAGGTCTAGGATAGTTGCAAGTAGAGCTGGATCAATCCGACCCTCAAGATGGCCTCTAGCTGTAACACGGGTGGTAGCCTCAATCCTTTCCATGCTATGAGCTAATCCCACCGGAAGTACCCCGCCCTCAATCCTTGGTGCAGTAAGTCGATCCAACAGATCACTCCTAACATTACGGGCCTCGGACAGGCCACCCAAAGTCATATGATAATTGGCGATAAGAGAAGCCTGAGTGGTAGCATCTAGCAGTCCATGGGGTGCAGGTGGTGCAGACCCAGGAGATCCAAATGGATAACCAAGCACGGTATCAGGTGACAATGGTGCAGGAGATAAATGTGGCATTTCCTCAGTAGGTACTGGGCTCTGTACCGGGGATGGAACAGGAATTGGTGGAACCTCATGGATGTCTACAGGAACCTCTGGAAGAGGGTCTGATACTGGTATAATTGGGGTCGTGGAAGGCCCCACTCCTTCTGCCCTCATTAACCTTTGTGCCCTTGGTAACTCTTCATCCTCTAGTGCCACCCTCGCGGCCATTCTTGCTCTGGTAGTCGCCCTGACTACGGTCATCAATTCCTCAGCGGTCCTCTCTTCATTCTCATCAGGATCCTCCATGAGATCCTCCTCAGCCACAATCCTTTCCAGAATAACATCCTCAACTGCAACATTCTCAATATGAATCTCATCCGGTCCCTCATTAGGGTACTCCATCGGATTCACAATTTGATCTCCAGCTTGTAATATAACATCCTCATGTTGATGCTCCTGAACCTCAGGGTTCGGTGCCCCGCTGCCCTATACGAGAACGAACTATGTTACTATCACGATATTTATAAGGGTCCCCGTAGGGTTTTTAACTGTCAGTACTACGCTAGGTAGCCCGACTATGAACTTGGCAAGAGTTCTTATTATCTTAGTGAACTTATTATCTTTACGTCACATCATCTCTGAGGTTTATAACGCTTAGCTCTGATACCACTTCTGTAACACCCCCAAATCCGGGGTCGGGGATCCGGGTTGTCACGAGTTCCATTTCCCTTAACAACACCCAATCTTAATAAATAATCAACTACTCTGTACTGTGACCCCACAATAAACACACACACCACAAATTATAGTCTCAGAGATGAATATCCAAAAATAATCACAAGTCGTTTTATTCCACAATTATATGTCAATACACCTTAAAAAGGTTTCTGAATAAATTTACATTTCTTTGCCATTATTACAATTCATAATTATACATAAGTCTGGTACATCATAAGTTGAAAGCCTAGCCTATTGGTAGTTCCTACCTCAGCTACGGCGACATCAACGCCTATAGGAAACTGCGGAACGTTTCCTAATCGCTTGCGAATCGGGAGCTTGGTCCTGTTCATCTTTTCTTTCTGTTGTTGTGTGATGAAAGAAGAAAGCAAGGGTGAGCAGCAAGCCCACCAAAATAATATGTATAATGATTAACAATATATGAGCCTTCTCATAGTACTCATGAAAGTCTTGGTCAAAAGAAATGAACCAAGTTGATATCTTAATGCGATTAAGTCGCAAAATATTCAGTATATATATATACATATATACTTTTCAAAATATTGGAAGTCCTCTTCCATGGATATTACACACAGAGTTCCAGTGTATAACTGTATAAAAATATCGTTGCAAGGTGATCTCATATATCTAACCTTGTCTCAACGTTTTAATAGAAAATCCTTGTCATGCATAAGATAATCATTTACTAGATATAAGTTTAAAAGATGAAGTTACAAGATACTCCAATATACTTATATCCGAATACTACTTGAACTACCACCGTTCAAGTTATAATCAGTTTCAAAAGTTCATCACCCAGATGAGACTACAAGGTAAGACTTGAATAGATTCAATCTTTGAAATATCATTATAAATAATGAAGTTACGAGATACTTCATTAAGTCCTGATATATATATATCCATATATATATATCTCATACATTTCCAGAAAATCTCTGTCATGTAAAGTATGAACAGAGTTGTAATATCCAATGAATTTGGAAAGAAAAGAATTTTGGCATAAACCTGATATCTTGCTGATCAGGCAAAGATATCCATTAAGTAACCTTTTCTACTAGTAGATGGATGAATCCCCCACCGGTCATCACCCTGGCCACATAAGGACCTCGTGCTGGACCGCCACCCGGCCTCTTACGCGTTGATGGACTGCCACCCAGCCATTTACACTTTGATAGACCGTACCCCGGCCTGTCGCTTATGCCGACTCAATTAGATGGACTTACTTCCCGAACGTTGGGCAAGTAATCAAATTGTTTTCTCAAAACAGCAACCACGTTGCGAATGTAAAATACACCACAGAGCTGGATCCCCCAGGTTTTGAGCGAGTATTTAAATCCCCTTTGAAAGGAAGATCTTAAATATAAAAATGAGTTTTGGGGTCCACTCTAACTTTAAAAATCATTTTGAAGACTCGAAAACATTTTTAAGAATGTTTGGAGTACTGCTGATTTATTAAAATAAATCAGTACCAATATATTTAGAAAATATCTGAATATTATTATTTGAATAATATTCCCATAAAGAATAATCTTTATAAAAATAATTGAAGTAGAAGTTGTAAGACTTATACTTGAAATGAGTATTAAATAACCAAAGATATACTTATACGAAAGTACTATCTTTATTTGAATAATCGAAAATAAGTTTGATTATCGAAACATTATTCTTTAATAAAATAAAGAATATTATTAAATAATAAGCGGAGTCATAATACCTCGAATGAATATTATAAATAATATTCATTAAATAAAATAAACGGAGTCATACATCCTCAAATGAATATTCAATTAATAATCATTAATAATATAACTGAGTCATAAGCCCTCGAATGAATATTCGAAATAATATTCAATAATAAAATAAAGGAGTCATAAGTTCTCGGATGAATATTTGAAATAATATTCAATAATAAAATAAAGTTAAAGTTATCGAATAAACCTTATTCGATTAATAGTTTTGAAAACTATAACCATATATATATAAAAATATATATATTATACTCGGGAACATCGACTCCCGGTTTAGAAATATGTTCACCTTTTGATCCCCTATACTAAGGGTAAACTCAATACCGCTTATCTCTAGCATAGGTATTATGCAACTGTAAGCATTTTAACCAACATATATATAATCCAAGAATATGAAACAGGCATGCATATATACCATATCACATGCTGCAATATATCGCAAGAATTTGCTAATAACAAATATGCATTTATCGCAAGATCATGCATATACACATATACATCACAACAACAGTATAACGGGTAGAAAACTTGCCTGAGCGACTGGGGGTTACAATGGCTCGGGACGAGTCTGGTAACCTATAAACAACAAGTAAGTTGGATTTAAACCAAAGTCACTTGTAAATCTATACATTAACCAACTTAGACTCTAACGCTCGCTTTGCGCTTACTGATTCTCTTAAGTCACTTGAGTACCCTCGGCTCCACCATTTTTAATAATTTAACCATTACGAGTTTTAAGGCGATTCCATCGCGAGTGTCTTACCAACTGCCTAACACTCTTACCATAATTGTTTCATACACTAATTAACCCTTTTTGGTCTTTAACCTATGTTTCAAAGTAAGGCGAGGGGAAAAGTTTCATTCACAAAACGCCGTTACTTAAAACGGTCGTTTCTCCTAAACCGTATATCGGAATCAAACGAACTACATATCAAAACGAAGCTCGTAACATGAGCTATCTAAACATGGCAATGGTCAACATCTAGCAGGGGGTTCTCGGGTCCTAATGTTATGAACAAAAGCAGTCTAAAGTAAATCGGACATTACGACGGCTATGTTTACGCGATTTCCCAAATTTAAACCATTCCAAAACCATCACAATTCAACCCCAATTCACAACCCAACCAAACCTCCATCCAAAATAAATTACAACAGCCCCAAACCAACTCATTATAATCCATTTACTTACTCCTAAAACTTGAATTTAAACTATACTACATTCTTTAACCAAATCTTAAGATTTCAACAAATCAATCACCACCATTCTAACCCAAACTCTTAAACAAACAAGTTTCAAGCTACCCTTTACCCTCACAACCATAATCAACCTAATATACAAATTAAAGCTAGGGTTTGGAGATGGTATACCTTCCTTGAAGTGGTGGGAGTAGCTAGGAAGCCTTAAGAAGCCTTGAGAAGTCTTAGGGATGCTTGGATCTTAAAGGAAAACAAGAAAAATCAAGTTAAAAACTTTGAAATCACTATTCATTGTCTTCTTCATTGATTTCTTGAAGAAGATTGAGAAAGAATTGAAGGCTTAAACTCATAATATAGCCATAACTATGCATAAGGATGACTAGGGAATTATCTTACCAATTTAGGAAGCCTTGATCTTGAGTTTTGAATTTCTTTCTCTTTGAAATAGTAAAAAGCCAAGAGCATGAAGAAATAAAATGCCTTGTGTTCTTGTTTTGATGAAAAATGAATTGTTTGGCTTGGTTGGTTGAGTATTTGATTTGTTTTTGGTTAATTACCAATTTAACCTTGATTTTGTGTGGTTAATATTCCACCACATTTCCTTCCTTCCCATGTCATGCTTATGTCATGCTATGATGTCATCTTTCCCTCCTTGTCCTCTTCTCATTGGTTGGGTGACATCATCCTCTCTAATCCCTTTGATTAACTTCCTAATTGTTTGCCTAATGACCGCTGATCTGTTATACGGTTCGCTTAACTTTCGTTTTCGTTTATCGTTTGAGGGATCATACCCGGGATCTTATTACTTAGGTTCCCTTAACCTTTCTCAATATATTATATTCCTTTTATGATCCTCTCTTATAATCCTTTAATTTAAATCCTTTTTATCCTGTTACCTTTTACTCAATTCTTTCCATATCTAGTGGATTTCCGGGAAAAACCAAAGTGTTCGGAATTGGATTCTGACGATCTTTACATACACTTATATACCATATAGAGTACTAATAAAATCTCAGAATATCCATAACAGAACCCCTACATAGTGTGACATGAAAAGTTTTCTCATTCAGCTAAAACACTATTCATAAGGGTTACAAAAAAGTTCAAGATTTTGGGGTTATTACAATGTGTTTGCACAATCTATGCCTTATCAAATTCAACCAAATGTGCTAAATGATTCTGTGACTAACCCTACACTTCAACCAACTACATCTGAGACCAAGGTTGACCCAAAGTTACCTAAGTCAAAAGATGCAGGAGGTATGAAGTCTAGGAAAAAGACTAACAAGGCTGGACCCAAGGAAACTTGGGTACCAAAATCAACTTGATTTGATTTTGTTGTGTGCAGGGAAAAAGAAGGAATCTATTGTACTTGGACAGTGGATGTTTAAGGCACATGACAGGAGATTTCACCCTGCTCACAGAGTTCAAGGAGAGAGCTGGCCCTAGCATAACCTTTGGAGATGACAGCAAAGGGTTCACTATGGGATATGGCTTGATTTCAAAAGAAAATGTCATCATTGATGAAGTTGCACTAGTTGATGGTCTCAAACACAATCTATTGAGCATCAGTCAACTATGTGACAGAAGGAATACTGTTTCCTTCAATTTTGAAGCCTGTGTTGTCACAAGTAAGAAGGACAACAAAGTGGTTCTGACTGGAGTTAGAAAAGGGACTGTGTACTTGGCTGACTTCAACTCTACAGATGCAGAATCAATTACTTGTCTTTTCAGCAAAGCAAGTCCAGATGAAAGTTGGCTAAGGCACAAGAAGCTGTTCCATTTGAATTTCAAGACAATGAATGATCTAGTCAAAAAGGACTTAGTTAGAGGAATGCCTCTAGTGGAATTCTCAAGGGATGGACTGTGTGATGCTTGTCAGAAAGGGAAGCAAAAGAGAGCATCATTCAGTAAGAAGCTTGAATCAGCAATTGATGAACCATTACAACTGCTACACATGGATCTTTTTGGACCAGTCAATGTATTGTCAATTTCAAGGAATACATATTGCCTAGTGATTGTAGATGATTTCTCAAAGTTTTCATGGACCTACTTTCTTGGATCAAAGGATGAAGCTAGTGAAATCATTATCAATCATATCAAGCAAGTCAACAATCATCCAGATTTCAAAGTAAGGAATATCAGGAGTGACAATGGAACTGAGTTCAGGAATTCTACCATGAGGTTGTTCTGTGAAGAAAATGGGATCATGCATTAGTTCTCAACTCCAAGGAATCCACATCAGAACGGTGTGGTGGAAAGGAAGAACAGATCACTAATTGAAGCTGCAAGAACAATGCTTGAAGAGTCAAAACTCCCAACATACTTTTGGGCTAAGGCTGTTAACTGTGCATGTTACACTTAGAATATTTCTCTAATCAATCAGGCAAAAGGCATGACTCCCTATCAACTGTTCAAGAGAAGAAAACCAACCTTAAACTTTCTTCATGTCTTTGGTTGCAAATGCTACATTCTAAGGAATCAACCTGATCATAAAAGGAAGTTTGATGCAAAGGCTGATGAAGGGATATTTGTTGGTTATTCTGCTGGAAAATCATATAGGGTCTACAATCTAAGAACCAATATTATTATGGAATCTGTGCATATTGTGTTTGATGATAAAAAGATTGATGGAGTAACAGATGAGGGATATCATGAAGGACTTGAAGGGTTTTTAGCACATAAATGCAATGAAAACGTAAATTTAAATCTTAAAAAAAACCGAAACCCTCCGCAGGATCCATGCGAAAAATAATATTTAATTCGTAGTTCAGTATGTTTACCTTAAGAAGCTTTATGTTAATGGAAAGATGGAGGTCTTTAATAGCGATCCAAGAACGATGAACGGAAATCCCTAGCAGCTGCTCCTCAAGTGTGAAACACTCCACCGGTATCCACCAAGAGTACAATGTGATGGAGGAGGAAGAGGTTGAGAGAATTAGTTGCCTCCCTCTTGTTCTACTTTAGAATTAGGGTTAATGATTTAGGTTGAGGCAAATAGGGTTTATAATAGTATATTTATAGGAAAAATTTTCAGCTGAAAATTTTCCATAAAATATTATTATTATTAACCCTTTAATTGATTATTCTTATTACCCAATTAACTAATAATTAAAACACATTTTAATCATTAATCCCTTTTCTAAACACTTTAGAAAAATAATTCTCTCACTTGATTTAATTTCCAAAATTAAATTCTTAATTAATAATATTAAGAATTAATTAAATCTCATTTAATCAATTATTAAATTAGCTAATTAATTATTTATTTCACAAAAATATAATTACCAGCCATTATTAATTAATTCCTCCACCATTAAATCATTCTCTTTTATGGTGTGACCCTGTAGGTTCAATATTAAGCCGGTAGTAGAAATAAATAATAATAAAACTATTTTATCATTATTTATATAAATTCTCTAATTCATTAAATATGATTAATTAATAAATTAATCATATTTATTCTACATCGTGAGGGATACTTCTCAGCATATCGCGACTATCCGGATAATACGAATTCACTGCTTAGAATACCAAGAACCTATTCAGTGAGTAGTTACCGTACAATCAATTCCTTCTACCCTGCAATGTCATGATTAAATACAAGGCATGGAACTTGTGTCAAGCCTATCTTATTTAATCATTTGGTTTCCCATTCACTATGCTTAGTTCTATTTAATGTAAATTAGAAACTCCTTTCTAATTTCATTCACTCTGGCCAGAGATTCCTGAACTAGCATAAGTGGATCAGCATTGAACATTCTCTTCCTTCACTGGAAGGGGTAGATCCTTTATTGATCATACACTATCTTCGTGTACAAATTCCTATACCCAGTAGAGCCCTTATAATTGTCCTCGGAGACTAAGAACTAAACCAAAGCATAGTTCAGTGTACACAAGATGACTATGATGGCCTCAAGTCTCAGGATACTTGTACAACTATCACTATGTGAACAACTGCTGACACGTGAGTGAACTCCATCAGTTGTTCAGCTGTGTGAGTCATGTTCAGTGAACTTATTCTATAATAAGCACCTACATACTAGCTATAGTATCACCACACAAATGTCTATGAGAACATACATCCTTCATAATGAAGCAACTATAGTATGTACCGATCTTTGCGGATTACTAATTACCAGTTAGTAATCCTACGACCAGGAAATATTTAAGTTTAGGGTTATCATCTTTTAGGTCTCATTATTATGATCTCATCATAATCCATAAAAAGCTTTACTCTAAACTATGGTATATCTTATTTAAACACTTAAATAGATAAAGCCCGCAATAAAACCAAAACAAGTCTTTTATTAATATCAATGAAATCAAAACAGATTACATAAAAGTTATTCCTAAATCATCATACATGATTGGATTTAGGACACATCTCTTTTAGGACTCATATTTGACAACATTGAGATATATTGTGATGATAGTGAAGATGAGAATGATGGAGAAGGCACCTTGAAAAGAATTCAAAATCTGCCTTTGGATAATGCACAAAATGCTGCATTAGTTGAAAGTCATAATTCAGCATCCGTTGATAGAAGTAATGCAGCATCCGTTAAAGTGCATCATCCGTTGAAGTACATAATGAAGCATCCGTTGATCATAGTCTATCAACGGATAATCAATTCACTTTATCAGTTGATAGAACTCCCAGTTCCTTTTAAAGGATCAGTAACTCAGGGGGAGTTTCAACCAATCAACACTCTATCTCACATCATGACAATACTGAGGCAACCTCATCTAGAGCTAATCTACCACCTCAAAGGAAATGGACCAAGAATCATCCTTTTGAATTGATCATTGGTGATGCAACATCTAAGGTGCAGACTAGAAGGGCTACTCAAGATGAATGTCTATACAGTGGTTTTCTATCACAGGAGGAACCTAAGAGAGTGGAAGAAGCTCTACTGGATCCAGACTGGATTTTAGCAATGCAAGAGGAGCTAAACCAATTTGAGAGGAACAATGTATGGAAGCTGGTACCCAAATCAAAGAACAATAGCTCTATTGACACAAAATGGGTATTCAGAAACAAGATGGATGAAAATGGCATTGTAATAAGGAATAAAGCTAGATTGGTTGCCAAGGGCTATTCTCAACAAGAGGAAATATATTTTGATGAGACATTTGCTCCAGTTGCAAGACTTGAAGCCATCAGAATCTTTCTAGCCTATGCAGCCCATGCCAATTTCAAAGTCTATCAAATGGATGTCAAGAGTGCATTTCTGAATGGAGAATTGGAGGAAGAAATTTATGTAAGCCAACCTCCAGGATTTGAAGATCCAAATTTTCCAGACTATGTATATTATCTGTTGAAAGCACTCTATGGACTAAAGCAAACACCTAGAGCCTGGTATGAGACTTTGTCAAAATTTCTTCTAGATAATTACTTTACAAGAGGTACTGTTGACAAAACTCTTTTCTTTAGAAATGTTAATGGCTCTACAATACTTGTTCAAATCTATGTAGATGATATTATATTTGGTTCTACAGATGATAAGCTTTGTAAAAAGTTTGCTAAGTTAATGCAAAGTAAATATGAAATGAGCATGATGGGAGAGCTAACATATTTTTCTTGGTTTACAAGTTAAACAAGTTAGTGGTGGAATTTTCATTAGTCAAACTAAATATATTTATGATCTTTTAAAGAAGTTTGACTTAATGGATTGTTCATCTGCAAAAACTCCCATGGCCACTGCCACCAAGCTTGAATTAAACAAGGCTAAAAAGTCTATGGACATTACAAGTTATAAAGGCATGGTTGGATCACTTCTATATTTAACTGCTAGTAGACCTGATATAATGTTTTCTACATGTCTCTGTGCTAGATTTCAAGCTGACCCTAAAGAATCTCACTTAACGGCTATTAAAAGAATTTTCAGATATCTCAAAGGGACTCCAAATCTAGGAATTTGGTACCCTAGAGAGTCTGGTTTTGATCTAATTGGCTACTCAGATGCAGATTATGCAGGTTGCAAAATAGACAGGAAAAGTACAACTGACACCTGTCAATTTTTAGGGAATAAGCTTGCGTCATGGTTCAGCAAGAAGCAAAATTCTGTTTCTACATCAACAGCTGAAGCTGAGTACATTGCTGCTGGTAGTTGCTGTGCACAGATACTGTGGATGAGGAATCAACTATTTGACTATGGGCTAAATGTTGACAAAATTCCAATATTCTGTGACAACACAAGTGCCATTGCCATTACTGAAAATCCAGTACAACACTCAAGAACCAAGCACATTGACATCAAGTACCACTTCATAAGGGAACATGTGATGAATGGTACAGTGGAACTCCATATTGTTCCAAGTAAAAAGCAGATTGCAGACATTGTAATAACCCCAATTTTTGAGAAATTTTGAAACCCTTATGAATAGTGTTTTTGCTGAACGAGAAAACTTTTCATGCCACGCTATGTAGGGGTTCTGTTATTGATCTTATGGGATATTATTAGTACTCTATGTGGTATATAAGTGTATGTAAAGATCGTCAGAATCCAATTCCGAACACTTTGATTTTTCCCGGAAATCCACAAGATACGGAGAGAATTGAGTATAAGGTAACAGGATAAAAAGGATTGAAATTAAAGGATTATAGGAGAGGATCATAAAAGGAATATAATATATTGAGAAAGGTTAAGGGAACCTAAGTAATAAGATCCCGGGTATGATCCCTCAAACGATAAACGAGAACGAAAGATAAGCGAACCGTAAAACAAATAAGTGACCAAGAGACAAGCTTGTACAAGAAGCCAGGGATTGTGACATCATCAAACCACAAGGTGTGGACAAGTGGGAGCATAATGACATGTGCAAGGTGACACAAGCATGACATAGAAGGGAAGGAAGTGTGGTTGAATTATAACCACACAAAATCAAGGTTAATTAAGTCATTAACCAAAAACAACACAAAAATCAACCAACCAAGCAAATCATTTCATTTTCATCAAACAAAACACAAAAATATCTTCTTCCCAAGCTAGCTCTCGGCCCATTTCTTAAAATTTGAAGATCCAAGCTCCACCACTTACTATTTAGCAAGGTAATTATCTAAGCTTCCCCATGGATAGTTACATACTTCCTATAAGTTTAAGCTTCTAATTCCAAGCCAATCTTTTTCTATAAATCAAGGAAGAAGATGGTGAATAGTAACCTTCAAGAAATAACTTTAGTTTTCTTGAATTTTTATGAAAGATTAAGGTTATACAAGCAAGGATCAAGGTTCTTTTAGGCATTCAAAGCTCTTGGGTTGTGTTAGGAAGCTTCAAGGAGGTATAAACAACTTTCACCTTTAACTTATAGTTTGAACTTTGAGTTTTGATGAGTTTATGGATGGATTAATGTATATATAGAAATATCCATGTATGTATAGCAAGATCCATGTATGATAGATGGTTTGGTTGGATTTGTGGTGATTTTGGATATGAATCTTGGTTAATGGTTAATGAATCTTAAGTTATGGTTAGTAGATCATGTTTGTGGTTGAATAAGTTGGAAAACCTTGAGATTATGGACTGACTTTGCCTTGATATAAGTTGTGTTTGAGGTATTGATGATGGTTGGGTGGTTTGTAGTGAATTGGTAAAGAATTGGAGTGGTATAAATATTGGTAATCGCGTAAACATAGCCGTCGTAACGTCCAATTTTCTTTAGACTGTTTTGTGCATAACATTAGGACCCGAGGACCCCCTGCTAGATTGTGACCACTGCCATGTTTAGGTAGCTCATGTTACGAGCTTCGTTTTGATATGTAGTTCGTTCGATTCCGATGCACGGTTTAGGAGAAACGACCGTTTCAAGTAACGGCGTTTCGCGAACGAAACTTTTTCCCTCGCCTTACTTTGAAACATAGGTTAAAGACCAAAAAGGGTTAATTAATGTATGAAACATTTATGGTAAGTGTGTTAGGCAGTTGGTAAGACATTTGCGAAGGAATCGCTTTAAAACTCGTAAAGGTTAAATTATTAAAAATGGTGGAGCCGAGGGTACCCGAGTGACTTAAGCGAATCAGTAAGCGCAGAATAAGCGTTAGAGTCTAAGTTAGTTAAAGTATAGATTTACAAGTGACTTTGGTTTAATTCCAACTTACTTGTTGTTTATAGGTTATCAGACTCGTCCCGAGCCATTCGTAACCCCAGTCGCTCAGGCAAGTTTTCTACCAGTTATAACTGTTGTTGTGATGTATATATGTATATGCATTATCTTGCGATAGATGCATGATGTTTATATTAGCAAATGTTGCGATATATTGTAGCATGTGATATGGTATATATGCATGCCTGTTTCATATTCTTGAAATATATATCTGTTGGTTCAAATGCTTATTCGTTGCATAATACCTATGCTAGAGATAAGCGGTATTTGCGTATACCCTTAGTATAGGGACCCAAAGGTGAAAATATTTTCTAAAACCGGGAGTCGAGGATCCCGAGTAGATTTTGTATATATATGGATATGGATATATATATATATATTTATTTATATATGGTTATAGTTTTCCAAACTATTAATCGAATAAGGTTTATTCGATAACTTTAAACTTTATTTATTATTGAATATTATTTCGAATATCATTCGAGGGCTTATGACTCTTTTATATTATTTATTGAATATTATTTGAATATTCATTCGAGGACTTATGACTCCTTTTATTTAATTATTGAATATTATTTGAATATTCATTTGAGGATGTATGACTCCTTTATTTTATTTAATGAATATTATTTATAATATTCATTCGAGGTATTATGACTCAGCGTATTTTATTTATTGAATATTATTTGAATATTCATTTGAGGATCTATGACTCCGATTATTTGCTGAGGTATATTCTTTATTTTATTAAAGAATAAGGTGTAAATAATCAAACTTATTTTCGGTTATTCAAATAAAGATAATACTTTTATATAAGTATATCTTTGGTTATTTAATATTCGTTTTAAGTATAAGTTTTAAAACTTCTACTTCAATTATTTTTATAAAGATTATTCTTTATGGGAATATTAATTAAAATAATAATATTCAGTCATTTTCTAAAATATTCTGGGGACTGATTTACTTCATTAAATCAGCCTTACTCCAAACACTCTTTAAAGTGTTTTCGAGTCTTCAAAATGATTTTTAAAAGTCAGAGCGGATCCCAAAACTCATTTTTATATTTAAGATCTTCCTTTTAAGGGGATTTAAATACTCGCTCAAAACCTGGGGAATCCGGCTCTGTGGTGTATTTTATATTCGCAACAAGGTTGCAGATTTGGTAAATGAATTGATTACTTGCCCAACGTTCGGGAAGTAAGCCCCTCTCATTGAGTCGGCATAAGCGACAGGCCGGGGTACGGTCTATTATTGTGTAAGTGGCTCAGTGGGAGTCCATCAAATGCATAAGTGGCTGAGTGGCAGTCCAGCATAGGTCTTAATTATGACCAGGGTGATGACCAGTGGGGAATTCGTCCATCTACTAGTAGAAAAGGTTACTTATTGGTATCTTTGCCTGATCAGCGAGATATCGGGTTTATGCCAAAATTCTTTTCCTTTCCAAAATTCATTGGATGTTTCAAACTCTGTTCATACTTTACATAACAGAGGTTCCAGGAAATGTTTAAGAGATATATATATGTGGATATATATATCGGGACTAAATAAAGTATCTCGTAACTTTATTTCATTCAATAATATTTCAAAGATTGAATCTATTCAAATCTTGTCTTGTAGTCTCATCTATGTGATGAACTTTTGAAACTGATTATAACTTGAACGGTGGTAGTTCAAGTAGTATTGGGAAAGATATAAGTATATTGGGGTATTTGGTAACCTCATCTTTTAAACTTATATCTAATTAATAATTGTCTTATGAATGACAAAGATTTTCAGAAAAACGTTGAGACAAGGTTAGATATATGAGATCACCTTGCAACGATATTTTTTTTATATATACAGTTATACACTGGGACTTTGTGTATATTATGCATGGAAGAGGACTTCCAATATTTTGAAAAGTATATATGTATATATACTGAATATTTTGCGACTTCATCGCATTAAGATATCAAACTTGGTTCATTTCTTTTGACCAAGACTTTCATGAGTATTATGAGTAGGCTCATATATTGTAAATCATTATACATATTATTTTGGTGGGCTTGCTGCTCACCCTTGCTTTATTTCTTCATCACACAACAACAGTTAGGAAAGATGGCCAGACCCCAGCAGACCCAGCGCAAGCGCGTGGGAAGCGTCCCGCGTCTTCCCGTTGATGTTGTAGCTGCTATAGCTGCAGAGGTAGATCTATTGTAGATCAGACCATCTACTTTTGAGAATCAATTATGTATAATTATAACTTGTGGCAGATAATGGCAATTAACTGTAAATTTATCAAGTAATCATTTTGGGTTGTAATAACTTTTAAATTGTGGATTCAAAGACTTGTACTTATTTAAATTTCATCTCTGAGACTATAACGGGTTGTGGTGTGTGTTAGTGTGGGGTCACAGCATAAGGTTATTTATTATTAATTAAGTGAAGTGATATTGTGGAAAGAAAGACCGTGACGACCCGGATCCCCGACCCCGGATCTGGGGGTGTTACAGAAATGGTATCAGAGCTAAGCGTTATAAACCTCAGAGATGATGGGACGTAAAGATAATAAGTTCACTAAGATAATAAGAACTCTTGCCAAGTTCATAGTCGGACTACCTAACGTAGTACTGACAGTTAAAACCCTTATGGGAACCCTTATAAATGTAGCGATAGAAGCGTAGTTCGTTATCGTATAGAGTAGCGGGACTCCGAACCCTGAGGTTGAGGAGCAACAGCGCGATGATATTTTATTACTAATTGGAGATCGGATTGTGGATCCGATAGAGTGTCCTAATGCAGGACCGGATGATGTTGATATTAAGGATGTTGTCCTAGAAGGGATAGTTGCTGAGGAGGATCCCATGGAGGATCCTGACAAGAATGGATAAAGGGCCACTGATGAATTGATGACCATGGTTAGGTCAACTACCAGAGGTAGGATTGGTCGATCACTACCGGAGGTTCGTTCAAATTTGTAAAGATAGTAGCCCCCTTTAACGCGGCTTACTCATAAGACTGAGAAGTTCGAATAGACAGAGAAATGCGAGAACAGCTTTTAAGAACTGAAGCAAAGGTTGGTGACGGCCCCTATGTTGGCGTTGCCAGATGGAAAAAGGAGATTTTGTGATTTGTAAGTGACGCTTCGCATAAGGAATTAGGGTGCTTCTTAGCGCAGCAAGATAATCGCGTCTGCGTCAAGACAATTAAGGTAATATGAAATTCGATATCCCCACCCATGAGCTTAGGCTCGTTGCAATAGTTTTACCCTAAAGATTGGAGGCACTACTTGTATGGAGAGAAGTGCGAGAATTACCTAAGCCATAAGTGCTCTAGTACATTTTCACGTCACAAAGAGCTCAACATATGCCAGAAGAGGCAGTTAGAGCTAACCAAGAATAATGATTGGGAGATTCTTTATCATTCGGGGAAAGCCAATATGGTGGCTGATGCCCTTAGTAAAAAGGAGAGACTCAAGATGATAATGCCTTTTGGAGAGTTTATAAGAGATTTTGAGAAAATGGAAATAGAAGTGAAGGTAACCGGAGCCGGTACCGAAAAGCTGTTTGAGATTGCAATACAGCCCGAATTATTGGAAAAGATCATATTGTGCCAGAAAAAGTTATGAATGAAGGTAGAGAGCCAACAATTAGATAAAAGATTAATATCGAGAAAGATGATAAGGGAATAATGAGGTATTCCTATAGAATTTGGGTTCCGAAAGTTCAAGAGTGTAAGGATGAGAACTTAGATGAGAGCCATAGTTGAGGAATAAGATTTAGAGCAAACCCTGAACGCGATAGTCAGGGAGGTCGCAATTAAGATATAAGGAACCCAGAATATAATAAAGTGGAAAATGAGGATTTTAAATTAAAAGATGACCCCAATTATGGGGAGTAGGAAGAAATATTTAGACAAAAAAAAAAAAAGCAGAAGTCGAGCGAGATAAGGAGACCCGAGGCGGTACTCCTATACGGAAATTCATGGACCTATCTAAACAGAACTTATACTTTATTCCCAACCACCACCTTGAGGAAGCAATGCGATAGGAAATTCTTTCAGGACCTTTAAGTCGCTAAGCTCTCAGAGTTCCAAGGAACAAGCTGACCCAGTCGAGGCAAGAGCCTGGCTAAAGGAAATATAGGGAATCATTTGAGATTCTGAATGATTGACGAATCACAAAAGAGTGTTTTTGTCACTTACCCTCCTAAGGGAGAGACCACCCGCTGGTGAAAGACCAAGAAAGGCATGGAGCCAGAGATTTTAATAAACTGATTAAAGTTTAGCCAATTATTTTCGGGAAGGTAATTCCCAAGGTTATGGAGATAGTGTAAAAGCTTTAGAGCCAGATCAAAGGCGGACGAGTATGATGAATTATGAATCTAAGTTGTAAAAAGTTGTCAAGATTCGTTCTGAGGGCACGAATCCAGAATGACGGGATATTTGAAATCAATGCTTATGTTGTGTTTGTTCATGAAATAATGATAAGGGAGTTGGGTATAAGGAAACCCTAAAGACTCGTAGCAATAGATATAGAAAAGTATGCATTCGTAAGGATGAGGGTGATTCACCATGAGTTAAAGTTGATGGTGGAAGGCATAAGAGATATATATAGTTTACCCCTGTAAGTTGGGGGGATTTGAGGAAACCTTGAGATAGTTTGAAGGATAAATAATGAGACGCGGATAGACTGAGGAGACAAGGAAGTAAGAAATTAGGAAAATTGGATGAAGGAAGTGACCTTCAAGAATGTGAAGTGTAAGACCGGTGGCTTGATACCCAGAAAGGGAGACGCCAGGTATGAGAGATATCCCAACATTGAGGTGACTGTTGAGATAAACAACAAAAGTAAATAAGGAATTATTAAGAAGAAGTTCATGTTGAACACGACCAATATCTTCCAGAACATCCTTGTTATCGTTACCAAATTAGGCAAGACAAGCGGATAACCGTTGTTATCTTTTGGAGGCCATATTTATTAACCTCATTTTGAATACAGACGTTATTGTGAAATTAGACATGTACTATCAAGGTGGTAATGATTGAATAAGATACCCTTATCAGGGATATATGACTTGATTTATCCATGGAAGGATGCAGGTACCTTTTAAAGGTGGAATTAAGGATAGAACATCGGTAACTTAAAATGAATCCTAGGGGAATGCATAAAGGTTGGCATTTCACCCTTAATAGGGACAGTATGAGTTTTGACAGTATGATTGGGAAAGGGTTAAGGTAGCAACAACCTTTAAGAATCAGTGGAGAAATTTTTCAGAAGTATATAGACAATGGTTCTAGTATTAGTAAATGGTATTTTGATATGCCCTGTATCTAGGGAATACAGGAGGAACGATTGAAGGATAACCTTAGAGGTTTTACAGGGAGAAAGGTAATATTCGAAATTCTCAAGAATAGAAATGTTGATAAAGGAAATATGACGTAATTATAATGTTGCCAAGTGGGGCACGTGTTAAACCACGATAAAGTATGGATCGAACCAGTAATGGTCGAAATTGTTCAGGGCAATTAGGACTTAAGATAAAAGATGTTCTAAGTATGATTGAGAGTCAGTCGTGACAGTGATTAACCTCTAAAGACTGAGGCAATAACTTATGGAAAAATGGTGATATTTTTACTCATCAGATATTAAGGAAAACATCTTCACTCAAGCAGTGATCGGAAATAAGGTAGAAAATTTATTTGGAGGTGGTTAAAAAGACATTGACTGTAAGGAAATTTTACTATCAGGAAAGGCCAAAGAGGTGGCCGACACTTTAAAGGTAAGTGGATAATTATAGGCGCGTGTGCCAAAAGAATACAGTGATGATGGTTAGAAATGTGAAGGTTGAATTATGGTTTGGAAGATTGACATTCCTTCTGATGACGGTGCAATACCCAACCGTAATAGTAGTAGGTAAAGGTTTCATTCGTGTAATCGCCATGAACGGGCTATCTATCTTAGGAGGTCCTATCTGGGGATAAGTCAGGACCATGTTTCCAAAAGGACTAAACGAACCTTTGAGTTAAGTCTTCTATCGAAGGCATATGATTAAAAATGGTATTAGCCTGCTATCGTTGCTTTGAGCGAAACTCTTCTGCAATTTTATCTGCTTCATGTCATGTATGTATGTCAGAATCAGGAGTGTTCTTCATGAATCGTGAATGGTGATTATGTTACCTCCTTAGAAGGATTTGATACGACATGTATGGACTCCGTATGGTTAGCTATTAAGATTTCATGGAATGTGAATGACGACAGTAGGTCAGTGGTGGACCATAGTAAGGCAGCAATGATTCTGCGAGTATCGAGCTGATTACAACCGTGAGAGTTGTATTGGAATGGGTGTTGAGATTGAGTACCACTAATCGGGTCGTGGTAGTGTATAAGTTATCATCGATAGACTAATTAAGTAGAGTGTCTACCTAGTGAATCATTATTCTTTCTTATCAATAGGGAGTCGTATTATTATACGAGGAAGGTTGCGGTGCAAGCATAGAATTCTAGTAACGATGATGTCTAGAATGAGATCCCAGATTCGATTTTCGATGTCGAGGGAGTTTCAAGGGTAATTGTGTATAAGCTCGAGGAAGAGCATGGGTCCATAGAATGATGGACGGGATAGCGAAAATATTTAGGCACGTGAAATGCGATGCTATAATACTTGATGCGGATATAAATACATATATGTTTTATTCTTCTATGACAAACCTCTATAGTTCAGAGGTAGATTCCAAGCCAGATATTTTATGGCAATAAAATTTTTATGAATATACAATTCTCTTCAATTCGTTCTTTTCTCTTCTTTTCATTTCATGTAATCTGAGAAGAACAACCCTTCCAGAAAGGGGAGGTATTGCCGAATGACTATCTATCTGTGTGATAGAAGCCTAGTAGGATACCAGCTATTGTTTAATTGCTTGTCAAGTACTAAAGGCTGGCCACCTTCTGTACTAACTATGCAATATAACAAGTGTTCATGATCATAGTGATCTCTCAACAAATTCCTTTACTTCTATTTGATTGATCAAATTTTGGAAAATAGAAACAACTGAAAAAGGAGTAATAAAGTGGTGGTAGTATGCGGAATGGGAACACATTCGTGATACTAAGGTTGACGTGGTTATTAAAAGGTTATAGAACGCTAACGAGCAAAAGTATAACCAGTATAATATTAGGAACGGAAGGTAGTAGCGATTACGAACTGGAAAAGAATGGGTATTGAGAAGCAGAAGCTCTAATGATAAAAGCTATAATGAGAGTCTGTGCAATAGACTTGAAAGAATTTGGAATGATCACTTAATTCGGATTGAGTTATCTTACGACAATAGATCATATGTCATTATCGAGATGTCGCCTTATGAGATCCTTGAGGGAAGATAATGTCGATCTCCCTTATGTTAGGATGAAGTTGTAGAGCGCAAGATGCTCGGACCCGCAGTAGTCCAAAGGACCAAGGATATGATAGATCTAATCAGAGGACGGCTGGTAGTAGCCCAAGATGGACATGATAAGTATGTTGATTTGACACGAAAGGATAAAGAGTATGAAATAGGGGACCTAGTAATGTTATAGGTATCCCTTGGAAAGGATTGATGAGGTTCGGAAAGAAAGGAAAGCTAAGTCTACAATTTGTTGGACCCTTGGATATATTAAGACGTTTGGGAAGTTAGCATATAAGCTAGCCCTAACCCCGAATATGTAGCAAGTTCATAACGTGTTCCACGTATCAATGTTAAGGAAGTGTAATTCGGATGCCAGTCAAATAGGGGCATATGAGCGCATAGATATACAACCCGACGTAACCTATATGGAGCAACCAGGAAGGGTTATAGAGTGAAAAGGAACAAGTGCTTAGGAGAAGGATTATCAAACTAGGCAGAGTTTGGTGGTAGAACCACAATGTGGAAAATTGACTCGAGAGTTAGAAAGTGTAATGCTAAGAAAGTATCCCCATTTGTTTTCTATCTGATTCCGGGACGGAATCCTTTTAAGAAGGGGAGACTGTAATAACCCCAATTTTTGAGAAATTTTGAAACCCTTATGAATAGTGTTTTTGCTGAACGAGAAAACTTTTCATGCCACGCTATGTAGGGGTTCTGTTATTGATCTTATGGGATATTATTAGTACTCTATGTGGTATATAAGTGTATGTAAAGATCGTCAGAATCCAATTCCGAACACTTTGATTTTTCCCGGAAATCCACAAGATACGGAGAGAATTGAGTATAAGGTAACAGGATAAAAAGGATTGAAATTAAAGGATTATAGGAGAGGATCATAAAAGGAATATAATATATTGAGAAAGGTTAAGGGAACCTAAGTAATAAGATCCCGGGTATGATCCCTCAAACGATAAACGAGAACGAAAGATAAGCGAACCGTAAAACAAATAAGTGACCAAGAGACAAGCTTGTACAAGAAGCCAGGGATTGTGACATCATCAAACCACAAGGTGTGGACAAGTGGGAGCATAATGACATGTGCAAGGTGACACAAGCATGACATAGAAGGGAAGGAAGTGTGGTTGAATTATAACCACACAAAATCAAGGTTAATTAAGTCATTAACCAAAAACAACACAAAAATCAACCAACCAAGCAAATCATTTCATTTTCATCAAACAAAACACAAAAATATCTTCTTCCCAAGCTAGCTCTCGGCCCATTTCTTAAAATTTGAAGATCCAAGCTCCACCACTTACTATTTAGCAAGGTAATTATCTAAGCTTCCCCATGGATAGTTACATACTTCCTATAAGTTTAAGCTTCTAATTCCAAGCCAATCTTTTTCTATAAATCAAGGAAGAAGATGGTGAATAGTAACCTTCAAGAAATAACTTTAGTTTTCTTGAATTTTTATGAAAGATTAAGGTTATACAAGCAAGGATCAAGGTTCTTTTAGGCATTCAAAGCTCTTGGGTTGTGTTAGGAAGCTTCAAGGAGGTATAAACAACTTTCACCTTTAACTTATAGTTTGAACTTTGAGTTTTGATGAGTTTATGGATGGATTAATGTATATATAGAAATATCCATGTATGTATAGCAAGATCCATGTATGATAGATGGTTTGGTTGGATTTGTGGTGATTTTGGATATGAATCTTGGTTAATGGTTAATGAATCTTAAGTTATGGTTAGTAGATCATGTTTGTGGTTGAATAAGTTGGAAAACCTTGAGATTATGGACTGACTTTGCCTTGATATAAGTTGTGTTTGAGGTATTGATGATGGTTGGGTGGTTTGTAGTGAATTGGTAAAGAATTGGAGTGGTATAAATATTGGTAATCGCGTAAACATAGCCGTCGTAACGTCCAATTTTCTTTAGACTGTTTTGTGCATAACATTAGGACCCGAGGACCCCCTGCTAGATTGTGACCACTGCCATGTTTAGGTAGCTCATGTTACGAGCTTCGTTTTGATATGTAGTTCGTTCGATTCCGATGCACGGTTTAGGAGAAACGACCGTTTCAAGTAACGGCGTTTCGCGAACGAAACTTTTTCCCTCGCCTTACTTTGAAACATAGGTTAAAGACCAAAAAGGGTTAATTAATGTATGAAACATTTATGGTAAGTGTGTTAGGCAGTTGGTAAGACATTTGCGAAGGAATCGCTTTAAAACTCGTAAAGGTTAAATTATTAAAAATGGTGGAGCCGAGGGTACCCGAGTGACTTAAGCGAATCAGTAAGCGCAGAATAAGCGTTAGAGTCTAAGTTAGTTAAAGTATAGATTTACAAGTGACTTTGGTTTAATTCCAACTTACTTGTTGTTTATAGGTTATCAGACTCGTCCCGAGCCATTCGTAACCCCAGTCGCTCAGGCAAGTTTTCTACCAGTTATAACTGTTGTTGTGATGTATATATGTATATGCATTATCTTGCGATAGATGCATGATGTTTATATTAGCAAATGTTGCGATATATTGTAGCATGTGATATGGTATATATGCATGCCTGTTTCATATTCTTGAAATATATATCTGTTGGTTCAAATGCTTATTCGTTGCATAATACCTATGCTAGAGATAAGCGGTATTTGCGTATACCCTTAGTATAGGGACCCAAAGGTGAAAATATTTTCTAAAACCGGGAGTCGAGGATCCCGAGTAGATTTTGTATATATATGGATATGGATATATATATATATATTTATTTATATATGGTTATAGTTTTCCAAACTATTAATCGAATAAGGTTTATTCGATAACTTTAAACTTTATTTATTATTGAATATTATTTCGAATATCATTCGAGGGCTTATGACTCTTTTATATTATTTATTGAATATTATTTGAATATTCATTCGAGGACTTATGACTCCTTTTATTTAATTATTGAATATTATTTGAATATTCATTTGAGGATGTATGACTCCTTTATTTTATTTAATGAATATTATTTATAATATTCATTCGAGGTATTATGACTCAGCGTATTTTATTTATTGAATATTATTTGAATATTCATTTGAGGATCTATGACTCCGATTATTTGCTGAGGTATATTCTTTATTTTATTAAAGAATAAGGTGTAAATAATCAAACTTATTTTCGGTTATTCAAATAAAGATAATACTTTTATATAAGTATATCTTTGGTTATTTAATATTCGTTTTAAGTATAAGTTTTAAAACTTCTACTTCAATTATTTTTATAAAGATTATTCTTTATGGGAATATTAATTAAAATAATAATATTCAGTCATTTTCTAAAATATTCTGGGGACTGATTTACTTCATTAAATCAGCCTTACTCCAAACACTCTTTAAAGTGTTTTCGAGTCTTCAAAATGATTTTTAAAAGTCAGAGCGGATCCCAAAACTCATTTTTATATTTAAGATCTTCCTTTTAAGGGGATTTAAATACTCGCTCAAAACCTGGGGAATCCGGCTCTGTGGTGTATTTTATATTCGCAACAAGGTTGCAGATTTGGTAAATGAATTGATTACTTGCCCAACGTTCGGGAAGTAAGCCCCTCTCATTGAGTCGGCATAAGCGACAGGCCGGGGTACGGTCTATTATTGTGTAAGTGGCTCAGTGGGAGTCCATCAAATGCATAAGTGGCTGAGTGGCAGTCCAGCATAGGTCTTAATTATGACCAGGGTGATGACCAGTGGGGAATTCGTCCATCTACTAGTAGAAAAGGTTACTTATTGGTATCTTTGCCTGATCAGCGAGATATCGGGTTTATGCCAAAATTCTTTTCCTTTCCAAAATTCATTGGATGTTTCAAACTCTGTTCATACTTTACATAACAGAGGTTCCAGGAAATGTTTAAGAGATATATATATGTGGATATATATATCGGGACTAAATAAAGTATCTCGTAACTTTATTTCATTCAATAATATTTCAAAGATTGAATCTATTCAAATCTTGTCTTGTAGTCTCATCTATGTGATGAACTTTTGAAACTGATTATAACTTGAACGGTGGTAGTTCAAGTAGTATTGGGAAAGATATAAGTATATTGGGGTATTTGGTAACCTCATCTTTTAAACTTATATCTAATTAATAATTGTCTTATGAATGACAAAGATTTTCAGAAAAACGTTGAGACAAGGTTAGATATATGAGATCACCTTGCAACGATATTTTTTTTATATATACAGTTATACACTGGGACTTTGTGTATATTATGCATGGAAGAGGACTTCCAATATTTTGAAAAGTATATATGTATATATACTGAATATTTTGCGACTTCATCGCATTAAGATATCAAACTTGGTTCATTTCTTTTGACCAAGACTTTCATGAGTATTATGAGTAGGCTCATATATTGTAAATCATTATACATATTATTTTGGTGGGCTTGCTGCTCACCCTTGCTTTATTTCTTCATCACACAACAACAGTTAGGAAAGATGGCCAGACCCCAGCAGACCCAGCGCAAGCGCGTGGGAAGCGTCCCGCGTCTTCCCGTTGATGTTGTAGCTGCTATAGCTGCAGAGGTAGATCTATTGTAGATCAGACCATCTACTTTTGAGAATCAATTATGTATAATTATAACTTGTGGCAGATAATGGCAATTAACTGTAAATTTATCAAGTAATCATTTTGGGTTGTAATAACTTTTAAATTGTGGATTCAAAGACTTGTACTTATTTAAATTTCATCTCTGAGACTATAACGGGTTGTGGTGTGTGTTAGTGTGGGGTCACAGCATAAGGTTATTTATTATTAATTAAGTGAAGTGATATTGTGGAAAGAAAGACCGTGACGACCCGGATCCCCGACCCCGGATCTGGGGGTGTTACAGACATATTTACCAAGCCACTTGATGAATCAACATTCACAAGATTAGTAAGTGAGCTAGGTATGCTTAATTATTCATAAATTTATGTCCTTATTATAATCTGTTTTGTAGCCTGAAATGAATTTGTTGTAAAAACAAAGTTGGCTTTAAGTAAAGTTTATTCTATCAATGGATATTCCCTATTCATTGAAAGCCAAAATTGTTCTATCAACGGATGTTCATTATTCGTTGAAAGACAAATACATTTCTGGTAATTTTATCCTTCAACGGATAAAACTGTGTTAATCTTCAACGGATAACTATTTACCTCATCCGTTGAAGTGTCACATCAGTTGTTTTAAGTAAGCCACAACCGTTGATTCTTTTACTTAACCGTTGATACATATATATATACACAGTTGTCTGTATTTGTATTAAAAGCAGTTTTTAGAATTTATATGGTTTTCTTTATTCTCAAACAACTGTAGTTTACTTAAAAATAGTGTTTAATCATTTTCTTTGTGTTTTAATATGAGAAAGTATAAAAGCTCTTTGAATTCTTATTTTCACTTTACGCTTTCTTGCAATTTTTTACAAGCTTTTACTCTCTTTCTCTCCCAAAACTCTCAACTTTTCTCTGCAACCTCTACCCACTACAATGGCACCAGTAGTAAAGATAATGTCCCAGTCTGGATTTGTCTATGAGAAAAACAATTTCGTAGATTTGGTGGAAAAGAATGAAGCCCTTTCAGATTATCACAAGATGATGGACTTTATCAGGAACTGTAAACTAAGCTATGCAATGCTGGAAGCCCCAACTATTTACTGTGAGGTAATTGAGGAAATTTGGACAACTGCAGAGTTCAACCCCACTGATATGACCATCTCTTTCACTCTCAAAGGTAAATATTACTGTATTAACTGTGATGATATACAGTCCCGTTTCAAACTACCTGAGAACAATGCCATGACACCACACACTGATAATGATGTATCTAGCATGTTAGATTCCAAAGGCTATTCTTTTGATTCTGCTAGTTTAGGGAGTATTAGAAGAAAAGGCCTTAGGAATGAATGGAGTTTTTTTGGTGATGCCTTTATCAAGGTTTTCTCTGGGAAAATTAGTAATTTTGATGCAATAACTTCATCTCTTGTTAATATGCTCTATATGCTAGTTTCTGATAGGTATTTTAATTTTAGCAACTATGTCATGCTAGAATTAGGTACCAGGTTAGGTAACAAAGCTAATAGACCTCATAACATCTACTATGCTAGATTCTTTATGTTATTGGCTAACCATGTTGCTGAAGGTTTGGTCATAACCAATGAGAGTAATAAACTCAAATGCTGGGCACAAGAGAAAAGGGTCCTTGCAGACCTTTTGAGAATTAACCTCAACAATCAGGTGCCATTGGTATATTTACCAATAATGAATGCACCTCAGGTAAGTGAGGTAAATACTTCTTCAACTGCTACTACTTCCAGCCCCATTATTTCTTTGTCTTCAAGTGTGGCCATGGAATCTGTGTCTTTGTCCCAACAGATTCCTACCAAGGCCACCAAACCTAAAGTTTCAAAACCAAAGTCAAAGAAAGCCACCTCTGTTGTTTCTCAAAAGACAACAGTTGTAACAACTACCATAAACCCTGAGGGGAGTGAACATGGTGTGAGTGGTGAGGGGAGGGGTGAACATCAAGAAACCCCTCAGGTGAAGGAAGGAGAGGTGAGTGATACCCCAGCTGGCCAAGCCACAGTTTCTCAAAAGATTGTGGTGGTTGAAAAGGATTCTGTTAGATATATTTGATAATGTCATGGTTAATATGATTTATGTTTAGTTTTCAGATCTTACTTAAACAGGATAAATCAGTACAAACTGGAAGTCAGGACTTAAGGATATCAGTACATATATTATCAGGAGATAATCATCAGAAGATGGATATCAGAACTTAAGTGCTGAAGGATGTTCAGATAAGGACAGTAGCTGATTAAAGGAAAGAAGATCGAGATAAACATAAGAAGAGATATGCATGAAGAAGGAATTCTATGAAGAATAGAATACTTGGAAGAAAAGATATCTGATTGATATATTTTAGGAAGCAGAATTATATTCCATATCAATTAGCGATTATCTTGTAACTGTGTAGTATATAAACACAGACATAGGGTTTATACTATAAGTGTTATCATATTCGAGAAGATTATTCATTGTAACCCTAGCAGCTCTCGTGATATTTGTTCATCACTGAGAGGTAACAGTTCCATACTGTAACAGAGTTTATTGTTTCAATAAAGTTTGTTTTCTGTTACTTGAGATATTAAAGTTCGATTTGATTGTACTTTACACTGTATTCACCCCCTCTAAAGTGTGTGTGACCTAAGATCCAAACACAATCATGCCTGACACAAAAACTCCAACTAAGCCTACCAAAACTGAAGAACCACCAAAGACACAAATTCAAAGTCGGTATGAGACCATCAGAGTTCCCATACTGAGACCATCTAAATATCCCATATGGAAGGTGAGGATGACCATGTTCCTGGAAGCAACAGATCCAGAATATCTTGATAGAATCAAGGAAGGGCCTCACAAACCAACCAAGCTCGCTGTTGCAGTTACAGGTGAAGCAGCAAAGACCGTACCAAAGGAGAAGAGTGATTATACAGCTGAAGATATCGCATCAATTGCTAAGGATGCTAAGGTACGACACTTACTGCATAGTGCCATTGATAATGTAATGTCAAACAAGGTAATTAACTGCAAGACTGCTAAGGAGATATAGGATGCTCTGGAAACAAGGTGTCAGGGAACCGATACAATTAAGAAGAACAGGAAGACAATACTCACTCAAGAGTATGAACACTTTGACTCAAAGGCAAATGAGTCATTGACTGATTTATATGATAGATTTGTCAAACTCTTGAATGATTTGTCATTGGTTGATAAGGAGTATGATCTTGAAGATTCAAACCTTAAATTCCTGTTAGCTCTTCCTGAATGCTGGGATTTGAAGGCAACAACAATAAGAGACAACTACAATCTTGATGAAATTTATGAAATGCTCAAGACTCATGAACTTGAGATGGAACAAAGAAGCAAGATGAAAGGAGGAAAGTCAAGGACAGTTGCTCTTAAGGCTGAAGAAGAATCCCCCAAGGCAGCTACCTCAAGGAAAGACAAGGGTAAAGCTCTTTTCACAAAGTCTGATACTGAGTTATCAAGTTCTGAAAGTGATGATGACTCAGATTCTGAAAGCTTGCCTGAGACTGATGCTGATGAGGAGATGATGAAGCTGTGTGCTCATATGGTGAAAGGGATCACAAAGATTGCATACAGGAAGTTCAGGAAGGGAAAGAAGTTTTCCAGGAAAGGCACAAGTTTTGATAAGAAGAATTTTAGAAAATCTGAGGGAAGAGGAGGAAAGTCTGATAGAGGAGATTATACCAATGTCAAATGCTATAACTGTGGTGAGAAAGGCCACATATTTCCTGATTGCAAGAAAGTGAAGGGTGACAAAGGCAAGGCTCTTATCACAAAGAAGAAAAGCTGGACAGACACCTCAGACTCTGAAAGTGAGGAGAACTATGCTTTGATGGCAAATGCTGATAAAGAAAGTGCTGAGAGCAGTTCTGAAGCTGCTGAAACAAAGGTACCTCAGACTACTTATGCTTTTCATACTGATGATATTAATGAGTTGAGAAGATATCTTAAAACCATGTTTGTTAGTTATAGAGATCAAACTTTAACATGTGAAAGATTAACTTCTGAAAATCTTGCTTTTAAGAAAAGAAATGATTTCTTAGAAAAAGAGTTAGTTATGTTCCATCAAACTCAGAAGGATAGAGATGATGCTTTTTACGTTAGGGATGAAGTGCTAAAAATGAATGAATCTCTAAAAACTGAGTTAGAAAAGGAAAGAGAGATTATCAGGACTTGGACTAACTCTGGCAGGACAACTCAAAATTTTCTAATTAGTGAAAATTGGAAAGAGGGCTTAGGTTATGGAGAGGATAAGAATGACAAAGGAACTGTAGAAATTAAGCCTATTGTTGTTAAGCAAAAACCAAAGTTAAAACCTGTTAAGTTTGTAACTGTAAAGTCTGATAATGAACAATCAGAAGTTAAAGAGGGATTAACTTCTGACAAACTAAAACAGGAAAAGACAGCTGAAGTAAACATAGGCTTAATGACAAAGAAGCAGCTTAAGCATAAGCTGAAAGATGTTAAGAATGCAAACAAGGTAAAATCACCTAGGAAAACTAGGAATGGAAAGGAAGGTGTGAATAAAAGCAATGATTATAAGCCTGTTCCTGATGCTCCTAGGAAAATGTATCATAACTGTGGAAGTTCTAACCATCTGGCTTCTTTTTGCAGGAAGAATAAGAACATAAACTCATTACCTTCAAAGTCAGGGGTTAAGAATCAGTCTGTTAGATATAAGCCACAATATCCTTGTTTTCATTGTGGTACTTTATGACATTCCATTTATACTTGTAAGGAATATCATAGTTTGTACTATGATTATTATCAAATAAAACCTTCTTTAAAGAAAGTTTCCATTATTCCTTCTAGTGTAAATTCTGATTCAAAGTCTGATAGTGTAAATTCTGATAAGAAAAATGTTAACATAAATTCTGATGCTAAATCCACTGCAAATGTTAACAAACTTGATAAGGCCAAAGGATCCAAGCAAGTATGGGTCCTTAAAACTAATCATTAGTGGTCTTTGTGATTGCAGGGCAACAGGAAAAATATCCTAGTCCTGGACAGTGGATGTTCAAGACATATGACTGGAAATAAAGCCCTGCCATCAGACTTTGTGGAGAAAGCTGGCCCAAGTGTTTCTTATGAAGATGGCAACATTGGAAAAACATTGGGATATTGCAATATCAATCTTGGGAATGTCATCATTAATGAAGTAGCTCTGGTCTCAGGACTTAAACACAATCTGCTGAGTATAAGTCAAATCTGTGACAGAGGTTATCATGATGATTTCTTTGAAGAACACTGTGAAGTTGTGAGTAAATGTAAAGGCAAAGTTGTTCTGAAAGGATACAGGCGTGGTAACATTTATGAAGCTAAGCTTTCAACAAGTACTGATGGTTCTGCAATCTGTCTGATGAGTAGAACATCAATTGGAGAAAGCTGGAACTGGCACAAGAAACTCTCTCATTTAAATTTCAACAATATATATGAACTAGTCAAGAAAGATCTTGTGAGAGGACTGCCAAAGTCAGTATTTGCTCCTGATGGCCTTTGTGATTCTTGTCAGAAGGCCAAACAAAGAAAATCTTCATTCAAGAACAAGACTGAATCATCAATTCTTGAGCATTATCATCTACTACATGTTGATCTATTTGGTCCAGTGAATGTCATGTCTATTGCAAAGAAGAAATATGCGTTGGTCATAGTGGATGAGTTCACCAGATACACATGGGTGTATTTCTTGCACAGAAAAAGTGAAACTGCATCTATCTTGATTGATCATGTCAAACATCTGGATAAATTGGTCAAAGATTCTGTGAAAACCATAAGGAGTGATAATGGCACTGAGTTCAAGAATTTGATAATGGAAGAGTTCTGCAAAAACCATGGAATTAAGCAGGAATTTTCTGCTCCTGGAACTCCACAGCAAAATGGAGTTGTTGAAAGGAAGAATAGAACTCTCATTGAAGCTGCACGTACAATGCTTGAAGAAGCAAAGCTTCCAACCTATTTCTGGGCTGAAGCTGTGCAGACTGCTTGTTTTACTCAAAATGCAACACTCATTAACAAGCAAGGAAAAACACCATATGAGATGGTGAAGAAAAAGAAGCCAAATCTGAAGTACTTTCATGTATTTGGATGCAAGTGTTTTGTTCATAAGACTCATCTTGAACAGCTATCCAAATTTGATCTAAAAGCTGATGAAGGAATTTTTGTTGGATATCCAATTTCCACAAAAGCCTTCAGAGTCTATAATTTGAGAACAAGAGTGGTCATGGAATCTATCAATGCCTCCTTTGATGACAAGAAGATTACTGGACTTGAAGATTTTGTTGATCATGATCAGCTGAGATTTGAAAATGAAGACTCAAATTCTGATACTGAAAATCCTGACAATCTAAGTCCTGATAATGCCAACTCTGATGGATTAAACTCTGATGTTATTGAAACTGTGGTGACTACGTCAAAGAAAGATGCACCTATGCAGGGGGAGCATACTCAAGATCTTACCACATCTCAAGAAGCATCAGAACATACATCTGACTCTTCAAGTTCTAATTCGTCAAGTTTTATTAAGCCAAGTTCTGATAGTTCTGAAAATCTAAATTCTAAAGAATCCAACTCAGAGAGTATAGTTTCAGGGGGAGCATCAGAAAATGAAGTTGAAGACAACATGGATCATGGGGGAGCATCCAGTTCTAGAAAAAACCTTCCATCTGCAAGGAAGTGGACTAAATCACATACACCTGATTTGATAATTGGAAATCCTGATGCAGGTGTCAGAACTAGAACAGGTACTTCAAACGAATGTCTTTACAATTCTTTTCTTTCTCAGACTGAGCCAAAGAAAGTGGAAGAAGCTCTTCAAGATGCTGATTGGGTGCAAGCAATGCAGGAAGAGTTAAATGAATTTGAAAGAAACAAAGTCTGGACCCTGGTGCCAAGACCAAAGAATAGATCTGTTGTTGGTACAAAGTGGGTATTCAGAAACAAAACTGACAGTGATGGCATAATTACAAGGAATAAGGCAAGGCTGGTTGCAAAAGGATATTCTCAACATGAGGGAATTGATTATGATGAAACATATGCACCAATTGCTAGGTTAGAAGCCATAAGGATATTTTTGGCTTATGCTGCTCACAAAAAGTTTACTGTCGTTCAAATGGATGTGAAAAGTGCTTTTCTCAATGGAGAATTGGAGGAGAAAGTATATGTTGAACAACCTCCAGGCTTTGTAGATTTCAAACATCCAGATTATGTCTACAGGTGTTATGGATAAAAAACTAAGGTTATTATTTGCTGTATTTATTGCTAAGGTTCGGGAGCTCAAGGCCTTTAATGGCTGCTCTCGTGTTTCGTAGCTTAACTCTGCCTTTACGAGATGCCTACGTATCTTTGTGAATTAGAGAATCAAGCCAAAAAAAACGTAGTTCTGATTTTTGGAGTGAGGCCCCTTATATAGATGTTGGGAGTCCTTGAATTGGACTTGGTATAGGAGACTTGGTGGGCAAGTCTCATAATTAGAATGGACTTAGGAGTCTTAAATAGTAGGAAACTGATTCCTTATCCTTTTAGGTCCCCTTGAGGATAATCTATAAGGATTTATATCCTTACCGGGACCCTTCTCAATAGCTGATTTTTGCCTTATTAATTAATTACGAAATTAATTAATAATCAGGGCTTTTGGGCCTTCTTTATTCCATCAGGCCTGATCTGGTCCATCAGGCTTAACCTTTCCGGTCTGACTATCATATATCTTTTTATTGGGCCTAGCAGCCCACACCTTGCAGTATTTAATCATAATTTATTTATTCCTATCATTTGCCCCCCAACTTTTGGGAAACATTGATTAGGTTTCGCAGAAGTTAAGTCTGTTTATTCCCTTACAGGGTTTCGTTTTCGCGTAAAGTGTGGAGCGACCTACACATTTATAATGAATTTTCCTTTTATTCAGGAATTATCTTAATTCCAGGAATTTTTCCCTTATTTCCAGGATTTTCCCTAATTTTCTGGGATTTTTCCTTTAATTTCTGGATTTTTCCCTAATTTTCTGGGATTTTTCCTTTAATTTCTGGATTTTCCCTAATTTTCTGGGATTTTTCCTTTAATTTCTGGATTTTTCCCTAATTTTTTGGGATTTTTCCTTTAATTTCTGGATTTTCCCTAATTTTCTGGGATTTTTCCTTTAATTTCTGGATTTTCCCTAATTTTATGGGATTTTTCCTTTAATTTCTGGATTTTCCCTAATTTTCTGAGATTTTTCCTTTAATTTCTGGATTTTCCCTAATTTTCTGGGATTTTTCCTTTAATTTCTGGATTTTTCCTATTTTTCTGGGATTTTTCCTTTAATTTCTGGATTTTTCCTATTTTTCTGGGATTTTTCCTTTAATTTCTGGATTTTCCCTAATTTTCTGATTAAATAATAGAACTTTTGCTGCTCAATACATCCTAGGCGTTGTTGATCCACGCCTAGGAGACAGTTTCCTAACAACGTCTAGGAAACTTGCGTCCTGGGCGTTGTTGGAGGCTGATGCTTCCTGGGCGTTGTTGATCCATGCCTAGGAGACAGTTTCCTAACAACGTCTAGGAAACTTGCGTCCTGGGCGTTGTTGGAGGCCGATGCATTCATAGATCCTAGACGTTGTGCACCCACGCCTAGGAGACAGGTTTAGTACCACGCCTAGGAGACATACATTCTGACAACGGCTAGGGATAATGCACCCTGGGCGTTGTTGAAGACTGATGCTTCCTGGGCGTTGTTGGACCAAACCTAGGAGCCATACTTCTAACAACGGCTAGGGACAATGCACCCTGGGCGTTGTTAAAGACAGATGCTTCCTGGGCGTTGTTGGACCACGCCTAGGAGCCACACTTCTAACAACGGCTAGGGACAACGCACCCTGGGCGTTGTTGAGGCTTTTCGAGCCTTGATTCATTCAATGAACTTTGATTTTTGATTGCAAATCTTTTCAAAATTCAAATTCTATGGGCTTCCCGCCTTTTTTTAGGCCCAGACACGTTTGTGCATCCTTAAGTTCTTCTATATAAGAGGTGGAGTGTGAGTTCATTCCTCACACTTTACTTTCACAAAAATCTCTTAACTTCTATTCTGCAATTAGTCTCTCAAGAATCGCCACCTCAAAGCGATTTCCGGCTTTCTACTCCGCCGCTTTCTGGGCTTATTTTGAAGATTCCGTTTGAATCTTCATCTTCTTCACTTACCTTCAAGAGCTTCCTGGGTTTTTGTCTTCATCCATGGCGGATTCTGATTCATCTCACTCCCATGTTCCCCAAGCTGTTGCCCGTCCCTCTAGGGCCAGCCGAGGTAAAAAATCTCTTGTACATTCCTCAGTTATTTCTCTTAGGGATCTTTTAACCGAATTCGGGCAAGCCTTTCCTAACATGTTACACTTAGATGCATATAATTATCCTTCTAGATTTGGTCCAGATCAAGTAGGTACCATAGCCCGCCTTTTTGGCATTTCTCACCCTTATAGGGCCGAGGCTCCAGGCCCAAATGATAGGGCCTGCTACCCAAAGCCTGGGGCCATTCGGGTCTATAAGGAAACCTTCTATGCTGGTTTTCGCCTACCTCCTCATCCCTTTATTTTTCGCCTTTTGGCTGAGGCCCGAGTCTGTCCGACCCAACTCACACCCAACTCTTGGCGTTTTATTCACTGTTATATGGCCCAATCTCGTAAACACGGTTTTGAGCCAAATGTTTGTGTCTTTCGTTATTTATTTAAATTTGTAAATGCTTCTGAGGACCAAGGATGGGTCAAAATAGTTCATAGATCCTTGGCCCGTTCCTGCTTTATTTCTGGCACCAACCCCAACTCGTATCCAACATGGAAGAGTGAGTGGTTTTATGTATTTCTGGATTCCGAGGAGGGTTGGGACCATTTTTTCAGGCCCAACTTCTCAAAAAGTATAGACGGGTCTTTAAGAGACCTAAAATTGGGGATAGATGAGGATGCGGCCATCAAGGCCATTACTGCTGATAACTTGTACCATTGCGCTCTCATCCTTTCAGAGGGTAATTTGCAAGGTTTAGGTCTAAGTGACCTTGGTCCCGAGGGTATTTCTTTCCCCTTTTTGTTCCATTTTCTCCATTCTCTATTTGTCCTTCTTCTTATGTGCCTGTATTTGCCTGCAGCTAGGGCAGCTTTGGACACGATCTTCTAGAAGCGGGAGGCCCGTGCTGCCAAGGGCTCTGCTGTTGAGACCCACCGTGACAAGCGGCTTAGGATTGGTGATGGCCCTTCAGTCACAGTTCAGGAGGCCGTCCCTACCTTTTTATCCCAGAGGCCTCTTAGCCTTGATGAAGATACCTCTCCTTTCACCGTCACTTGGGGCCTTCAGAGGAGGGACACGGTGGTAGGGAGTTCCGAGGCTGCCGCCGTTTGGTCTGAGAGTGTGATCACGCCTCGTGACAGGGCTGAGATTGTAGAGTCTTCTGATGACCTACAGATTGAGCGTCTGGGTGCTCAGGTCGTGGCTTCTGTAAGCCTCTTCCTTTTTTATCTATTTTTTTTACTTACTATACTTTGATATGTTTGTGTAGATGAATACCTATCTCCAGGCCGCCCTTCACAATTTGAAGGATGTGAGGACCAGCCTAACTATTGCTGAGAGAGACAGGGATAGGTACCTCAAGGCTTCCGATGCCAACTTCACTCGTTTCCGTGAGGTAGAGAAGGAGCTGGCGGATGAAAAGGAGAAAGTTCGTAAGCTGGAGCTGGATGCTCAAAGGGCTCGAGCTGAGGTGATAGCTGAGTATAAGGCATCTCAGGACTTTCAGGATGTCCTAAATGCTGAGTACGATGCTAACTTCCCGGAGACCTTTTCTAGCTATTGGGAGCAGATAGTAGAG
Organism: Apium graveolens; assembly: GCF_009905375.1. Lineage (NCBI taxonomy): Eukaryota > Viridiplantae > Streptophyta > Magnoliopsida > Apiales > Apiaceae > Apium > Apium graveolens. The sequence continues at coordinate 321,216,497 of NC_133648.1, forward strand.
GAGATTGGGAAGAAGATTCCGGAGGTGACTCTCACTGCCTATCCAGTCCCTGATATTCCTGGGAAAGAGCCTCTTCTTGATGATATCCCTCTTTTTCCTACTCTTACTACTTTTGCTGAGGCCACAGCTGTTTCTCCTCGAGGTGCTGATCCTGTGCCAGTTCCTTCTTCTGCTGCCGATGAAGGAAATATCGATGATGACTTCTTCAAGGATCTTTGAGTATTTTGTTTTTCTTGTTTGGCCCATTGTGGCTTTTTATGTATTGACTTAATCGTATTCAGAACTTATTACCCTTCGGGGCTTATTATGCTATTTTAAGTTATTTGTTTGCTTTTCTACTATCCTTTTCAAGTACTTGTACTGTTAGCTTGCTAGCTTTAAAAACTATCTCTTATTTTACCCGTACTTGTACTAAAATAGATAAGCAAACTTGATCATATAATAATACGAATCAAATAGTTCTATAATAAGATGAACTAAACAATTGTAAAACAGGTTTACGTCAACTCTTGAGGTTCATCCCTTACACCACTCCTAAAAATAAAGCTAAAACATGTAAATCCCAAGCAATCAAAGCTTCAAGGTGCTTTTCAACCTACTTGTCAAGTGAGAATCATGTTTAATGGCTTTACACATAGTAAACCTTCAGGTTTTGCGCATGCCAAGTTCTCGGGACTTCAAAGCCATCCATAGTCTCCAGCTTGTAGGTTCCTCTACCCTGAACGCTCTTGACTTTGTACGGCCCTTCCCAATTTGGGGCAAGTTTCCCTTTCTGCCCTACACTAGAAGCTTCCACCTTCCTCAAGACTAGGTCACCCTGTTTGAAGAACCTTTCTTTAACCCTTAGGTTGTAGTAGAACGAAGCCTTTTTCTGATACTCTACTATCTTTGCATGTGCCTTATCTCGCACTTCATCAATTAAGTCTAGCGCCAACCTTTGCCCTTCCTCATTTTCCCCAGCATTGAAAGCTTGAATTCTTGGAGAAGAATGTGATATCTCCACGGGAACAACTGCTTCTGCCCCATATACCAACATGAAGGGAGTTGCTCCAGTCCTGACTCTACAGGTAGTCCTATAGGCCCATAGTATTGGAAGTATCTCATCCACCCAATTATTTCTTAACTTCTCGATCCTCTTTCGTAGTCCATCCAGGATTATCCGATTTGCTACCTCCGCTTGCCCATTGGCTTGCGGGTGAGCCACAGAGGTGAACCGTAACTCAATTTCATTTTCTTCACAATACTTCTTGAATTCCTCATTGTTGAATTGTGTTCCATTGTCAGTGACGAGGATACGGGGAATTCCATATCGGCACATAATATTTTCCCACAGGAATTGTGCAACCTGCTTAGTTGTGATTTTGGCCAAGGGCTTGGCTTCAATCCACTTAGTGAAATAATCAATGGCTACAATCAGAAACTTCCTTTGTGCCGTGGCCACAGGGAAAGGCCCTAGAATATCCATCCCCCACATAGCAAAGGGAATTGGGGAGTTGATAGAGGTCAGCATCTCGGGGGGTTGTCTAACAACTGGTGCATGCTTCTGACAGCGATCACACTTCTTCACATATTCTTTGGCATCAGCCATCATTTCTGGCCAATAGAAGCCTAAACGGGTTATCTTATGAGCCAAGGCCCTGCCCCCAGGTGTTGCCCACAAATACCTTCATGCACTTCCTCAAGAGCCAAGCGTGCCTCATCGGGCCTGAGACACCTTAAGTAAGGAACCACGAAAGATCTTTTATACAGAATCCCATCTATCAAAGAGTACCTTAGTGCTCGAATAGTTAACTTCCGTGCTTCAGTTGCATCACTTGGCAACCAACCGGTCTGAATGTGAGCCTTGATGGGATCAATCCATGACATCCCCAGGCCTATGGGAGCCACAAGCTTAACATCTATGCTTCATGTCTTCAATACACGGAAGTATACACTTCCTGAACTTTCTTCTATCTCAGATGAAGCAAACTTTGATAGCGCATCTGCCTTAGCATTTTCTTCCCTTGGAATGTGTTCAACATGGCATTCATTAAATTGGGTCATCACAGCCCTTACTAGGCGTACATACTTAGCCATCGTATCATCCCTTGCCTCAAATTCTCCCTTTACCTGGGATATGATCAGCTTTGAGTCTCCGCGGACCTTTAAGTTTTTGACTCTAAGTGTCCCAGCTAGACCAATGCCAGCTATCAGGGCTTCATATTCTGCCTCATTATTTGTGGTTGGGAAGTCTAGCTTCATAGCATACTCAATTAAGAACCCATCAGGGCTTTGCAAAACCAACCCTGCTCCACTGGAGTTTGTTTTTGATGCTCCATCAAAATAGAGAACCCAATACTCTTTATCATCCTTCCCTTTGCTTTCATTATCATCTCCCTGGTCTTGAGGTATGGCATCTTCCTGCCCCCCGACTTCTTGGTTGAGTATGGTACATTCCACCACGAAGTCAGCTAGTGCCTGGGCTTTTATGGCCGTACGTGGCTTATACTTGAGATCGAACTCTCCCAACTCTATTGCCCACTTAATCAATCTCCCACTTGCCTTGGGACTGTGAATGATATTTCTCAGTGGTTGATTCGTTAGCACCTCAATCAGATGAGCTTGAAAGTAAGGACGCAGTTTTCTTGAAGCCATTACCAAGGCTAGAGCGAATTTCTCAATAGTTGAATAATTCAACTCAGCACCATGCAAAATTTTGCTGACATAGTATACGGGTTTCTGGACTTTTAGTTCCTCTTTAACCAACACCGCGCTCAAGGCGCTCTCTGAAACAGCCAAGTACAAGAATAAAACTTCATTCAGAACTGGCTTGGCCAACAACGGGGCCTGGCCCATATACTTCTTTAACTCTTCAAATGCCTTCTGATTTTCCTCACTCCATACAAAGTTTTTGATGCTCTTTAGTGACTTGAAAAATGACAAGCACTTGTCTCCTGACTTGGAGATGAATCGTCCTAGCGCAGCAACCTTTCCTGTGAGCTTCTGAACATCCTTGATGGTTTTTGGTGGTTCCATGTCCAGGATCGCCTTTATTTTATCGGGGTTAGCCTCAATTCCCCTTTTTGAGACCATTAATCCCAAGAATTTTCCAGATCCTACTCCGAAAGCACACTTCGTAGGATTCAACATCATCTTGTGGTACCTCAGGACCTCAAAAGCTTCCTTCAAATGGGTTATGTGATCAGTCTTTACTAGACTCTTGACTAACATGTCATCAACGTAGACTTCCATAGTCTTACCAATAAGATCCTTAAAAAATTTGTTTACCAACCTTTGATAGGTGGCTCCTGCATTCTTGAGACCAAATGCCATAACAAGATAACAATAAACACCAAAGTCAGTGATGAATGATACCTTTGGAATGTCATCCTTATGCATTTTGATCTGGTTGTATCCGCTAAATCCATCCATGAAACTCAGCATCTCATGTCCAGCAGTGGCATCAATCAATGTATCAATTCTTGGCAGCGGAAAACAGTCTTTAGGGCATGCATGATTCAGATCAGTAAAGTCTATACACATCCTCCACTTTCCATTAGCCTTCTTCACCATTACAGGGTTTGCTAACCACTCTGGAAATTGAATCTCCTCAATGAAACCAGCCTCTAAAAGCTTTTCTACTTCCTGCTTTATAGTCTCTTGTCTCTCCGGGGCAAATTTTCTTTTCTTTTGTTTCACTGTCTTCCGACTTGGATCCATGTTTAGCTTGTGAGTAATCAGCTCCGGGTCTATGCCTGGCATATCAGCTGCTGACCATGCAAAGACATCACTATTTTCTTGCAAAAATTCCACCAACTTCCCTCTAAGGGGATCCTTTAATGTGGCTCCAATGAAAGTCATCCTCTCAGACTTCTCGGGGTCTAAAGGAATAGAAACCAAGTCTTCTGCTGGCTTTCCTCTCTTCTCATCATTTTCTCAGACATCCATATCTTCAATAGGAAGAACCTGCCCCCCGACTCCATCCGCCCTCAAAGAGGCCACATAACAGCTTCTAGCCATTTTTTGATCTCCTCTCTCTTCTCCAATCCCGTTTCGGGTGGGAAACTTCATGACTGAATGGTAGGAAGAGGGGACTGCCTTGAAATCATGTATCCCTGTTCTACCCATGATAGCATTATAAGTTGAACTAGCCTTTACCACTATGAAATCCAGCATCTGCGTTGCTTGCCTTGGTTCCGTACCTATGGTGGTTGGCAACTTGATTATTCCTTCTACAGGACACTCTACTCCAGCAAATCCATATATCGGCATGTCGGTAGGTGTTAACTGGGAATCGTTATACCCCATCCTTAGAAAGGCGTCATGGAGCAAGATATCCACAGAAGCACCATTATCAACAAGAACCCTCTTGACTGGGCTATTTCCTATTATCGGTGTTATGACCAGCGGGTCGTCATGAGGAAACTTGACTTCCTCTAGGTCAGAATCATCAAAAGCTAGTGTTACTTCTGTCCTGGCCCTTTTCGGGGCTTCTCCTACAATATGCATAACCTCTCTAGTATATGCCTTTCTGGAATTTTTGGACAATCCAGCAGCAGTTGGACCTCCAAAGATCGTGTTTATCACATGCCCCCGAGGTCTCGGCCCTCCATAAATGGTGTTTATAACTGGTCCTCTAGGCTGGGGGTTTCGCCCCTGATCGTCTTGGTCCCTCCTACGATCTTCAAAGTTCTTCCTTCCACTATTATTCCTGTCCCCTCCTTCTCCAGTGTATTTGTTTAATCTTCCTTTTCGAATGAGGAACTCAATTTCATCCTTCAATTGCCTACACTCATCGGTGTCATGGCCAACATCTTTGTGAAACCTGCAGTACTTGCTCTTATCTAGCTTGGCGGGATCAGCCTTCAAGGGCTTAGGCCAGCGAATATCTCTGTCTTTCTCAATTTCCATCAAAATCTGACTTCTAGGAGCATTCAGCTTAGCGTATTCAGTGAACTTTTGCCCAGGTCCTCCCTTCTTGGGGGTTGAATCAGGATTTTGTTCGGTTCTAGGATATTTGTCCTTTGCGATATACTCCAGATCAGTTTTTCGCTTCTTGGCTCCGGTGGGCTCATTACTTACTACGGTCTTCCTCATGCTTTCATCAACTTTAATATACTTCCCTGCCCTCTCTTGAAGCTGCAACATGCTTTCAGGGGGATGTTTGGCCAAGGACATCTTAAAAAACTCGTCCCTAGTTCCTTATTGCAGCGCTATCATGGCTACCTTATCATCAAGGTACGGGACTTTTAAAGCCTCCTTTATGAAACGATTTAGGTAATCTCTCAAGGATTCCTTAGCTCCCTGCACAAGACTCATAAGAGATGCTGAACTTTTCTCATGGACTCTTCCACTGATGAATTGCTTAATAAAAGCCTGACTTAATTCTCTGAATGATCCAATAGAATTTGGGGGCAGACGACTGTACCATCTTTGAGCCATACCCGACAGGGTTTGAGGGAAGGCCCGACACTTTATAGCATCATTCACGGGTTGTAACAGCAGTGCATTAGAGAATGTCCTAACATGATTCGCGGGGTCTCCCGTGCCATCATAGGCTTTGATAGTGGGCATCTTGAATTTCCTTGAGATATGGGCATTCATTATCTCTTCTGTGAAGGGCGGAGTTGGATCATCAGGATCTCCAAGGGGAAGTAGGTTGCTTGGATCAGTTCTTGGGACAACAGCCCTTCTTTGCACCGGACCATCCAGGTCTATGACAGGAGGAGGATTTCTCCCCCTAGGAGGTATCTGGGGTCTGGTGGCCTGGTGAGCCTCCAAATCACGCCTCAGCCTTTGGATCTCGGCCTCATGAGCCCTGATCCTTTCCTGCACTTCTTGGGGATTCGCCCCTGGGGTGCTTTGAGGGCGTTGCCTTCCATCGGTCATTGGCTCTTTGCCAGGACGCCTCCTTCTCGGGGCCACTTCATCATCCGAAGATTCGGAGTCTCTCTCAGTGTAAGGACCAGTAAATTCCCGATCCTCAGGGATAGGACCCAAACCTCGTATATAGGGGGGCGACTGCCCTCGTGCTTCGCTTCGTCCAGCATATCCGCTTCCTCCAACCTCAGGGTGAAGGGGCATCCCATAAGGGGGGTTAGTAGTAACAATAGTTGAATATTCATACCCGATGGGTCGAGAATTCATAGGTATATGTACTTGTTGAACTTGAGGATTCGTACCTTGAATAGTCGGGGGATCTGTCCCTTGTGGTTGAGGTTGAGTTGCCCCTGTCTGGGCTTCCCCTTGAGCAGGTGCATAAGTTGAGTGGGGAGGAATCTCCACGGTGAACGAAATCACCTGAGTTGTCCCTGATGGTTTTCCTTCCTCCAGAGCTCTAATTGTTCTCCGTGTTTTCGCCATGGTTGTTGTTGTGCTTCCCACAGACGGCGCCAAATGTTATGGATAAAAAACTAAGGTTATAATTTGCTGTATTTATTGCTAAGGTTCGGGAGCTCAAGGCCTTTAATGGCTGCTCTCGTGTTTCATAGCTTAACTCTGCCTTTACGAGATGTCTACGTATCTCTATGAATTAGAGAATCAAGCCAAAAAAAACGTAGTTCTGATTTTTGGGGTGAGGCCCCTTATATAGATGTTGGGACCTTGAATTGGACTTGGTATAGGAGACTTGGTGGGCAAGTCTCATAATTAGAATGGACTTAGGAGTCCTAAATAGTAGGAAACTGTTTCCTTATCCTTTTAGGTCCCCTTGAGGATAATCTATAAGGATTTATATTCTTACCGGGACCCTTCTCAATAGCTGATTTTTGCCTTATTAATTAATTACGAAATTAATTAATAATCAGGGCTTTTGGGCCTTCTTTATTCCATCAGGCCTGATCTGGTCCATTAGGCTTAACCTTTCCGGTCTGAGTATCATATATCTTTTTATTGGGCCTAGCAGCCCACACCTTGCAGTATTTAATCATAATTTATTTATTCCTATCAACAGGCTTGATAAAGCACTTTATGGACTTAAGCAAGCTCCTAGAGTACGGTATGAGACTTTAGCTCAGTTTCTTCTGGAAAGTGGATTTAACAGAGGAACTATAGACAAAACACTATTCTACCTCAACCATGGAAAGGACTTACTTCTGGTCCAGATTTATGTTGATGATATCATTTTTGGGTCTACAAATGACAGACTTTGCAAGAAGTTTGCCAAACTGATGCAGTCAAGGTATCAGATGAGTATGATGGGGGAACTTAGCTATTTTCTGGGCCTTCAAGTCAAGCAGAATGAAGAAGGCACTTTTATTTGTCAAACTAACTACACCAGAAATTTGCTGAAGAAATTTGGAATGCAAGATTGTTCAAGTGCATCCACTCCCATGGCTACTGCAATAAAACTGGATAAGGATACTAGTAAATCAGTAGATATTACTGATTACAGAGGTATGATTGGCTCTCTACTCTATCTAACTGCTAGTAGACCTGATATCATGTATGCTACCTGTCTTTGTGCAAGATTTCAAGCAGATCCAATAGAACCTCACTTAACAGCTGTGAAAAGAATTTTCAAGTATCTTAAGGGAACAGCTGATCTGGGATTGTGGTATCCCAGAGAATCAGATTTTAAACTAATAGGTTACTCAGATGCAGATTTTGCAGGTTGCAAAATTGACAGGAAAAGCACAAGTGGAAGCTTCCAATTTCTTAGAGGCAGATTGGTTTCTTGGTTTAGCAAGAAACAAAAGTCAATTTCCACATCAACTGCAGAAGCAGAGTATATTGCTGCAGGAAGCTGTTGTGCACAGATTCTTTGGATGAAGAATCAGTTACTGGACTATGGGTTAACATATTTCAAAATCCCTATTTACTGTGATAATCAAAGTGCTATTGCTATGACAGGTAATCCAGTTCAACACTCTATGACAAAGCACATCAGCATCATGTCCCACTTCATCAGGGAACATGTGGATGAAGGTACAGTGGAATTGCACTTTGTTCCAACAGATCAACAACTAGCAGATATCTTCACAAAACCATTGTGTGAAGCTACTTTTACAAGATTGGTAAATGAACTTGGAATGGTTTCAGGTTCTTTCTCTAAATCTGCTTAGTTTTGTTCTAATGCATCAGACTTTATGATCAGTATTTACAGAATTTACTCTCCTTGTGTATTCTGTGCTTAATTGAAAAATGTGCTTAAGTACTGACTGTTGTCTGATATATGTTTCTAAACTCTAAAAATGATATGTCTGTTTGTGTAACTATTCAATCCTATGAGGATAATTGTGCTAGATGCTGACCTAGTAGTCTTCAATAAACAAGGGATCCCATATAAGAAGTAATTATTTCTGTGGAAATCTATTGACACAAGCAAATTCTGATAATTGAGCTTAGTTGAGTTTACTTTGTCTATCTTATTCCTAAGTCATAAACTAGAATATTGCTTCTCATCTGTTAAGTTCTGATGCTAGTAAATCTGTTGAATGTACTAAGTGCTGATAAACCTCACTTATCAAAAGAAAAAGCAAAAGAATCAAGGATTAAAATTCAGGTACTCCTTTGAGATATAGAGTACAAATATGGAAGGAACGACCCAAGTGCATTGCTGGTATTAAGTAAATATGCATCTGAAAAGCAAAATATTTTCTTGGTGACTTTTCACACTCTATGATTACTGGAGAAATACTCTGATAATAGCATAAATTCTGATAAGCAGTCGCGACTCACTTACACTGAGAAGCCACTGTAAACTAGAATTTAAAAAGATGCATAAAATTAGCACAAAATAGTTGAGGTGGACTCAGGCATGAATTCATTCAATAGAAGGTTTCAGAATAATGACAGGTTTTTAGTAAAATTTTAGTTATGCCTTATTTCTAAGATGTACTGAAGTGAATTAGACTTTACTCCTTGTCTGATATTTAGCTTAATGCACACACTAAACACTCCATATGAATGATGAAAATCACTGTGGTGATCTATGTTGTTTTAGATGAACAGTCATTGTGTCATATTGCACAAATTCTGAGGACAAGTTCTGGTTGCATGTTCTGATGATTAAGTTCTGAAGAATATAAATCAGAATTTGCGTGAGGACTTACTAAGATAGGCATTCATTTTTCGAGTTAAGAAATTATGTTCTGATGACCGTTAAGTTCTGATATAAGTCTAAGTTCTGATATTAAAGTCTGATTCTTTACTTGACTTATTTGTGGATAAAATTTGAAAACAGTCTCAGTTTAAACCAGAATATGTTAAAGTGGAAGATTAACAGTCACTATATTTAGGGATAGTGGTACTCATACATCAACAGTCAACTTTTACTTGTTTCTTGTGCGTATTAAACCATGTTTTCCCTTTCCAATGAATGTTTTTCTTTTTCCAAGTCTGGGGAGACGAGGTAGAATTAATTCTACCTGTCAGCATTAAATTTTTTTGCGTCTCCTGGCATTCTCTTGCCTATATAAGCAACCACTTCACATCAGCCTTCCCATCAAATATTTTATCACAAACTCACCTTCATAACCTTTATATCAAAAACACCATGGTTAATTACAATATGTTTTTGAACTACGAAACATTCAACATGGAGCTGATCTGTGCCGATTGGCAGCAGGAATGGCACGTTACTGCCATTCCTGATGAGATATGGGACTCCGTTCCCCAGGAGGTACTCACCCACCTCGTATTCTTCTACATGGACTACCATCGCCATCTGGAGCGATTGGAGGAGGAAAGGCGGGAAGCTCTCCGCCAGCAAGAGCGAATCATTCGACTCACTATTCTGTTTGTCGAGAGTAGGAAGAAGAAATGATTTATTTTCTTCTTCCTGTTTTTCTTCATCATCAGCCTTTCCCTGCTTCTTGAGCTAGGACAAAGGCTGTTGACGTTAGGTTTAGCAGCTTAGGGCAATCTTGTACAAAGTTCTGATGTAATTTAAATTTCATGAATGTATTCTCTTGATATATTAATGAAATTTGTTTTTGTTTCAAGATCTTGTCTCTGAGATATGTTGTAATGCATTGATAAATCCTGATACATATTCATATTCTGATGACCATATAAATTCTGTTTTAACTTAAGTTCTGATTTTACTTTATCAGTACTTGCTCATCTGATTTATTATGGTCATTTTCACTCGATTTTTTTTCCAGAATATTGATGTTGCAGTGAAAAATAATTAAATAAGTGGGAACAGTTTCAATTTTGAATTAAAACTGATTCACCTTGATTAATGGAATAACTGGGTAAGTGGAACGTTTTTCCTTGAAAAACTGCAAGTGGGTAAGTAATGATTACTGTTTTCTCGTGCCCATTAACTATTCGTTTTTACTGCATGTCTGACAAGTGTCCAACGATTACATTTTTTTTTAAAAGTATAAGTAAGACAGAGAGAGGATTTTTTAATCTTTTATTTCCTTTCATACTTTTTCTCTCTATTTGCTTTTACTCTCTTTCTTCTTCTAACGTTGGTTTTTCATATAGACATTCTATCAAACACCTAACAGGAACTTATAAATCTCGATTAATTTCATGGCACCTAAGGATTTAATCATTGATGGAGCTAAATTTGTTCCAAATAACTATGCTGCAATTCTTGATAATGTTGAAGCTCCGTCTGAATTGCATTTTGTGCAAGATCTTCTTGCATACAGTGAAATCGGGTATGCATTGACCCAACCTTCAGTCTTCTCAAGCCAACAAGTTCTGACACTTTGGAGGACTGGAAACTTTGATAATGGTGGTCAAAATGGTACTCCTAGTATTGTTTTCTAAGTGGGTGATTCTCCATATGCAGTCACTCCTGGTACAATACGCAAGGCTCTACATCTCCTAGAAGGATGTACTTTTTCAATTCCAGAGGAATCAACTCTTCAGGAGTTAATGGTCAGTTTGGGGTATGAACAGAGTTTGGCAAAGCTTGGGCAGTTGAAACGGGCTCATATCAGAAGGGAATGGAGCTTCTTCTTTGACTGCATCACTAAAGCTTTTGGGAACAAGTGTTCGAATTTTGATGCCATCCCCATAATGAGTCAGCACATCGGGTATGCCATTATAAACCAAACTCATTTTGATTTTGCAACTGCTATAATAGGTTTTATTGGGGATAGGATGACAGAGGATAGGAATGTTGTCTACTTTGCTAGATTCTGTCAACTTATATATACTTTTTATACTGATGAACCTCGACTAACCAGTACCTTAACTCCACCTTTAAAAGTTGCAAAACGTTACTTTAATGACCTGGTAAATGCTGACACTAAGAAACAAGTGATTAGACCTTTACAGATTCCTCAGTCTGTAAAATAGATCTTAGTAAATGCTGATCCTGATTCCTATAGATCTGTTTATCCTGATGTTCAACCAACAACCACCTCTCAAACACCACAACAACCATTAGAACATACCACTCATACTACTCAACCAACCCTCAGGCAATATATCAAATCCTATCTCTCCACTTCACAGACAGTTCTGTTAGATATATTTGATAATGTCATGGCTAATATGTTTTATGTTTAGCTTTCAGATCTTACTTGAACAGGATAAATCAGTACTTAACTGTTGATCAGTACTTATACTGGAAGTCAGGACTTAAGGATATCAGTACATATGTTATCAGGAGATAATCATCAGAAGATAGATATCAGAACTTAAGTGCTGAAGGACAATTAGATAAGGACAATAGCTGATTAAAGGAAAGAAGATCAAGATAAACATAAGAAGAGATATGCATGAAGAAGGAATTCTGTAAAGAATGGAATACTTGGAAGAAAAGATATCTGATTGATATATTTTAGGAAGCAAAATTATATTCCATGTCAATTAGCGATTATCTTGTAACTGTGTAGTATATAAACACAGATATAGGGTTTACACTATAAGTGTTATCATTATTAGAGAAGATTATTCATTATAACCCTAGCAACTCTCGTGATATTTGTTCATCACTGAGAGGTAACAGTTCCATACTGTAACAGAGTTTATTGTTTCAATAAAGTTTGTTTTCTGTTACTTAAGTTCTTAAAGTTCGATTTGAGTGTACTATACACTGTATTCACCCCCTCTACAGTGTGTGTGTGACCTAACAATTGGTATCAGAGCCTATCTGTAAACATACATACAGTTAAAGATCCAAACACAATCATGTCGGACACAGAAACTCCAACTAAGCCTACCAAAACTGAGGAACCACCAAAGACACAAATTCAGAGTCGGTATGAGACCATCAGAGTTCCCATACTGAGACCATCTGAATATCCCATATGGAAGGTAAGGATGACCATGTTCCTGGAAGCAACAGATCCAAAATACCTTGATAGAATCAAGGAAGGCCCTCACAAACCAACCAAACTCGTTGTTGCAGTTGCAGGTGAAGCAGCAAAGACCGTACCAAAGGAGAAGAGTGATTATACTGCTAAAGACATAGCATCAATTGCTAAGGATGCTAAGGTACGACACTTACTGCATAGTGCCATTGATAATGTAATGTCAAACAGGGTAATCAACTGCAAGACTGCTAAGGAGATATGGGATGCTCTGGAAACAAGGTGTCAGGGAACTGACACAATTAAGAAGAACAGGAAGACAATACTCACTCAAGAGTATGAACACTTTGACTCAAAGACTAATGAGTCATTGAATGATTTATATGATAGATTTGTCAAACTTTTGAATGATTTGTCATTGGTTGATAAAGAGTATGATCTTGAAGATTCAAACCTTAAGTTCCTGTTAGCTCTTCCTGAATGCTGGGATTTGAAGGCAACGACAATAAGAGACAACTACAATCTTGATGAAACAACTCTTGACGAAATCTATGGAATGCTCAAGACTCATGAGCTGGAGATGGAACAAAGAAGCAAGAGGAAAGGAGGAAGGTCAAGGACAGTTGCTCTTAGGGCTGAAGAAGAATTCCCCAAAGCTGCTTCCTCAAAGAAAGACAAGGGAAAAGCTCTTTTCATAAAGTCTGATACCGAGTCATCAAGTTCTGAGAGTGATGATGACTCAAATTCTGAAAGCTTGCCTGAGACTGATGCTGATGAGGAGATGATGAAGCTGTGTGCTCTTATGGTGAAAGGAATCACATAGATTGCATACAGGAAGTTCAGGAAGGGAAAAAAGTTTTCCAGGAAAGGCATAAGTTCTGATAAGAAGAATTTAAGATCTGAAGGCAGAGGAGGAAAGTCTGACAGAGGAGATTACACCAATGTTAAATGCTATAACTGTGGTGAGAAAGGCCACATATCTCCTGACTGCAAGAAGGTAAAGGGTGACAAAGGCAAGGCTCTTGTCACAAAGCAGAAAAGCTGGACAGACACCTCAGACTCTGAAAGTGAGGAAAACTATGCATTGATGGCAAATGCTGATAAAGAAAGTGCTGAGAGCAGTTCTGAAGCTGCTGAAACAAAGGTACCTCAGACTACTTATGCTTTTCATACTGATGATATTAATGAGTTGAGAAGATATCTTAAAACCATGTTTGTTAGCTATAGAGATCAAACTTTAACATGTGAAAGATTAACTTCTGAAAATCTTGCATTTAAGAAAAGAAATGATTTCTTAGAAAAAGAGTTAGTCATGTTCCATCAAACTCAGAAGGATAGAGATGATGCTTTTTATGTTAGGAATGAAGTGCTAAAATTAAATGAATCTCTAAAAACTGAGTTAGAAAAGGAAAGAGAGATTATCAGGACTTGGACTAACTCTGGCAAAACAACTCAAAATTTGCTAAGTAGTGGAAACTGGAAAGATGGCTTAGGTTATGGAGATGATAAGAAATATAAAGGAACTGAAGAAATTAAGTCCGTTGATAAACAAAAGCCAAAGTTAAAACCTGTTAAGTTTGTAACTGTAAAGTCTGAAAATGAAAAATCAGAAGTTACAAAGAAATAAACTTCTGATAAACTAAAACAGGAAAAGACAGCTGAAGTGAACATAGGCTTAATGACAAAGAAGCAGCTTAAGCATAAGCTGAAAGATGTCAAGAATGCAAACAAGGTAAAATCACCTAGGAAAAATAGGAATGGAAAGGAAGGTGTGAATAAAAGAAATGATTATAAACCTGTTCCTGATGCTCCTAGGAAAACATGTCATAACTGTGGAAGTTCTAACCATCTGGCTTCTTTTTACAGGAAGAATAAGAATATTAACTCCTTACCTTCAAAATCAGGAGTTAAGAGTCAGTTTGTTAGATACAAACCACAAAATCCTTGTTTTCATTGTGGTAGTTTATGGCATTCCATTTATACTTGTAAGGAATATCATAGTTTGTACTATGATTATTATCAAATAAAACCTTCTTTGAAGAAAGTTTCCATTGTTCCTTCTAGTGTAAATTCTGATTCAAAGTCTGATAGTGTAAGTTCTGATAAGAAAAATGTTAACATAAACTCTGATGCTAAATTCGCTGCAAATGTTAACAAACTTAATAAGGCCAAAGGATCCAAGCAAGTCTGGGTCCTTAAAATTAATAATTAGTGGTCTTTGTGATTGCAGGGCAACAGGAAAAATATTCTAGTTCTGGACAGTGGATGTTCAGGACATATGACTGGAAATAAGGCCCTGCTATCAGACTTTATGGAGAAAGCTGGCCCAAGTGTTTCTTATGGAGATGGCAACATTGGAAAAACATTGGGATATGGTAATATCAATCTTGGAAATATTATAATTAAACAAGTAGCTCTAGTCTCAGGACTTAAACACAACCTACTGAGTATAAGTCAAATCTGTGACAGAGGTTATCATGTTGATTTCTTTGAAGAACACTGTGAAATTGTGAGTAAATCTAAAGGCAAAGTTGTTCTGAAAGGATACAGGCGTGGTAACATTTATGAAGCTAAGCTTTCAACAAGTACTGATGGTTCTGCAATCTATCTGATGAGTAGAGCATCAATTGAAGAAAGCTGGAATTGGCATAAGAAACTCTCTCATTTAAATTTCAACAATATAAATGAACTGGTCAAGAAAGATCTTATGAGAGGATTTCCAAACACAGTATTTGCTCCTGATGGTCTTTGTGATTCATGTCAGAAAGCCAAACAAAGAAAATCTTCATTCAAGAGCAAGACTGAATCATCAATTCTTGAGCCTTATCATCTAATACATGTTGATCTATTTGGTCCAGTAAATGTCATGTCTATTGCAAAGAAGAAGTATGCGTTGGTCATAGTGGATGAGTTCACCAGATACACATGGGTGTATTTCTTGCATACAAAAAGTGAAACTACATCAACCTTGATTGATCATATCAAACATCTGGATAAAATGGTCAAAGATTCTGTGAAAGTTTTAAGAAGTGATAATGGCACTGAGTTCAAGAATTTGATAATGGAAGAGTTCTGCAAAAGCCATGGAATAAAGCAGGAATTTTCTGCTCCTGGAACTCCACAGCAAAATGGAGTTGTTGAAAGGAAGAATAGAACTCTCATTGAAGCTTCACGTACAATGCTTGAAGAAGCAAAGCTTCCAACCTATTTCTGGGCTGAAGCTGTGCAGACTGCATGTTTTACTCAAAATGCAACACTCATTAACAAGCATGGAAAAACACCATATGAGATGGTGAAGAAAAAGAAGCCAAATCTGAAATATTTTCATGTATTTGGATGCAAGTGTTTTGTTCTCAAGACTCATCCTGAACAGCTATCAAAGTTTGATCTAAAAGCTGATGAAGGAATCTTTGTTGGATATCCACTTTCCACAAAAGCCTTCAGAGTCTATAATTTGAGAACAAAAGTGGTCATGGAATCTATCAATGTCTCTTTTGATGACAAAAAGATTACTGGTCTTGAAGATTTCATTGACCATGATCAGCTGAGATTTGAAAATGAAGACTCAAATTCTGATACTGAAAATCCTGAAAGTCTAAGTCCTGATACTGTAAACTCTGACGGAATAAACTCTGATGTTATTGAAACTGTGGTGGCTACGCCAAGGGAAGATACACCGATGCAGGGGGAGCATACTCAAGATCCTACCACAGCTCAAGAAACATCAGAACATACATCTGGCTCTTCAAATTCTGATTCGTCAAGTTCTGATAAGCCAAGTTCTGATAGTGCTGAAAATTTAAATACTGAAGACTCCAACTCAGAGAGCATAGTTTCAGGGGGAGCATCAGAAAATGAAAATGAAGATAGCATGGATCATGGGGGAGCATCCAGTTCTAGAGAAAACCTTCCATCTGCAAGGAAGTGGAAAAAATCACATACACCTGATTTGATAATTGGAAATCCTGATGCAGGTGTCAGAACTAGAACAGGTACTTCAAATGAATGTCTTTACAATTCTTTTCTCTCTCAGACTGAGCCAAAGAAAGTGGAAGAAGCTCTTCAAGATGCTGATTGGGTGCAAGCAATGCAGGAAGAGTTGAATGAATTTTAAAGAAACAAAGTCTGGACCCTAGTGCCAAGACCAAAGAATAGATCTATTGTTGGTACAAAGTGGGTATTCAGAAACAAAACTGACAGTGATGGCATAATTACAAGGAATAAGGAAAGGCTGGTTGCAAAAGGATATTCTCAACAGGAGGGAATTGATTATGATGAAACATTTGCACCAGTTGCTAGGTTAGAAGCCATAAGGATATTTTTGGCTTATGCTGCTCACAAAAAGTTTACTGTCTTTCAAATGGATGTGAAAAGTGCTTTTCTCAATGGAGAATTGGAGGAGGAGGTATATGTTGAACAACCTCCAGGTTTTGTAGATACCAAACATCCAGATTATGTCTACAGGCTTGACAAAGCACTTTATGGACTTAAGCAAGCTCCTAGAGCATGGTATGAGACTTTAGCTCAGTTTCTTCTGGAAAGTGGATTCAACCGAAGGACAATAGACAAAACACTGTTCTACCTCAACCATGGAAAGGACTTACTTCTGGTCCAGATTTATGTTGATGATATCATTTTTGGATCTACAAATGACAAACTTTGCAAAAAGTTTGCCAAACTAATGCAGTCAAGATATCAGATGAGTATGATGGGGGAACTTAGCTATTTTCTGGGCCTTCAAGTCAAGCAGAATGAGGAAGGCACTTTTATTTGTCAAACCAAGTACACCAGAAACTTGCTGAAGAAATTTGGAATGCAAGATTGTTCAAGTGCATCCACTCCAATGGCCACCGCAACAAAACTGGATAAGGATACCGGTAAATCAGTAGATATTACTGACTACAGAGGTATGATTGGCTCTCTACTCTATCTAACTGCTAGTAGACCTGATATCATGAATGCTACCTGTTTTTGTGCAAGATTTCAAGCAGATCCAAGAGAACCTCACTTAACAGCTGTAAAAAGAATCTTTAAGTATCTTAAAGGAACAGCTGCTCTGGGATTATGGTATCCTAGAGAATCAGATTTTAAACTAATAGGTTACTCAGATGCAGATTTTGCAGGTTGCAAAATTGACAGGAAAAGCACAAGTGGAAGCTGCCAATTTCTTGGAGGCAGATTGGTTTCTTGGTACAACAAGAAACAAAAGTCAATTTCCACATCAACTGCAGAAGCAGAGTATATTGCTGCAGGAAGCTGTTGTGCCCAGATTCTTTGGATGAAGAATCAGTTACTGGATTATGGGTTAACATATTTCAAAATCCCTATTTACTGTGATAATCAAAGTGCTATTGCTATGACAGGTAATCCAGTTCAACACTCAATGACAAAGCACATCAGCATCAGGTACCACTTCATCAGGGAACATGTGGATGAAGGTACAGTGGAATTGCATTTTGTTCCCACAGATCAACAACTAGCAGATATCTTCACAAAACCACTGTGTGAAGCTACTTTTACAAGATTGGTAAATGAACTTGGAATGGTTTCAGGTTCTTTCTCTAAATCTGCTTAGTCTTGTTCTGTGTTATCAAATTTTATGCTCAGTATTTACAGAATTAATCTCATTGTGTATTATGTGCTTAATTGATAAATGTCTTTAAGTACTGACTGTTGTCTGTTATATGTTTCTAAACTCTGATAAGTGATATGTCTGTTCAAGTACCTATTCAATCCTATGATGATAACTGTGCTAGATACTGACCTAGTAGTCTTCAATAAACAAATGATTCCATGTAAGAAGTAATTATTTCAGTGGAAACTCTATGACACTATCAAATTCTGATAATTGAGCTTAGTTAAGTTTACTTTGTATATCTTATTACTAAGTCACAAATTAGAATAATGCTACTCATCTGTTAAGTTCTGATACTAGTAAAACTGCTGAATGTACTAAGTGCTGATAAACCTCACTTATCAAAAGAAAAAGCAAAAAGATCAAAGAATAAAATCAGGTACTCCTTTGAGATCTAGAGTAAAAATGTGGAAGGGACGACCCAAGTGCATTGCTGATATTAAGTAGATATGCATTAGAAAATCAAAATATTTTCTTGGTGACTTTTCACACTCTATGATTACTGGAGAAATACTCTGATAATAGCATAAATTCTGATAAACAGTCGTGACTCACTTACACTGAGAAGCCACTGTAAAATAGAATTTCAAAAGATGCATAAAATTAGCACAAAACAGTTGAGGTGGACTCAAGCATGAACTCATTCATCAGTAGGTTTCAGGACAATGACAGCTCTTTAGCAAAATTTTAGTTATGCCTTATTTCTAAGATATACTGAAGTGAATCAGACTTTACTCTTTGTCTGTTATTTAGCTTAATGGACACACTAATCACTCCATCTGAATGATGAAAATTTCTGTGATGGTCTATGTTATTTTAGATAAACAGTCATTGTGTCATTATTGCACAAATTCTGAGGACAAGTTCTCGTTACACGTTCCGATGATTAAGTTCTGAAGTCTATAACTCAGAACTTGTATGAGGATTTACTAAGATGGGCATTCCTTTTTCGAGTTAAGAAATTATGTTCTGATGACTGTTAAGTTCTGGTATAGGTCTAAGTTCTGATTTCTCAGTCTAATCCTTTACTTGGCTTATCTGTGAATAAAATTTGATAACAGTCTCAGTTCGAACTAGAATATGTTGAAGTGGAAGATTAATAGTCACTATGATTAGGATTAATGGTATTCGTACTTGAACAGTCCATTGGTTCTTGTTTCTTGTGCGTTTTAAACCATGATTCCTCTTTCCAATGAATGTTATTCTTTTTCAAAGTCTAGGGAGATGAGGTAGAATTAATTCTACCTGTCAGCATTCAATTTCTTTGCGTCTCTTGGCATTCTCTTGCCTATATAAGCAACCACTTCACATCAGCCTTCCCATCACACTTTTATCACAAACTCACTCTCGTTTTTCACTTATCATCACAAATGGCTGAATTTGGCTGGTTCTACAATTATGGTGATGAGACTGTTCATGTCTTTTTGAATGGAATTCCAACTCCATACCCTATCAGCAGCATTCCTCACAATCTCTGGATTCAATTTCCAGAGGTTATTAAATGCGATCTGGTGGCCGTTCGAAGAGAACTTCATCTTCATCGTCTCCGCCAGCAAGAGCGAATCATCCGACTCGCCATTCTGTTTGTCGAGAGTAGGAAGAAGAAGATGACTTAATCTCGTCTTCTTCCTACTTTTCTTCATCATCAGCTTTGTCAGGCTTCTTAGCTAGGACTAAGGCTGTTGATGTTAGGATTAGAAGCTTAGGGAAAATCTTGTATAAGTATTGATGAAATTTCCATTTCATAAATGTATTGTCTTGATATATTAATGAAAGTTGTTTTTACTTCAAGATTTTGTCTCTGAGTTATTTTATCTTGTGTTGATAAATCCTGATTGATACTCTGATGACCGTATAAATTTTGTTTTGTATTAAGTTCTGATTCATTTTCAGCACTTATCTAATTTATCTTGGTCATTTTCATGTGATGTATTTTCAGAATATCAATGATGCAGTGAAAAATAATTCAATCAGTGTTAACGGTTTCAATTTAGAATTAAAACTGTTTCTCTTGATAAATGGAACGGTTTTTCCTTGAAACTAGGCAACTGGGTAAGTAATGATTCCTGTTTTCTCGAGCCCAGTAACTGTACGTTATTACTGCCTGTCTGACAGGTGTCCAACGGTAACATTTTTGTTCAGAGTATAAGTACAACAGAGAGAAGATTTCTTTAATCTTTTATTTTCTTTATATTTTATCTCTCTCCTTACTTTTACTCTCTTTCTCTTTCTTTCTCACGTTGGTTTTTCATACAGACATTATCTCAAACACCTAACAGGCATACTTGAATCTTAATTTTTTTTTTCACATGGCACCAAAGGATTTAATCATTGATGGAGCTAAGTTTGTCCCCAACAACTATGCTGCAGTTCTTGATCACACTGAAGCTCCATCTGAATTGCACTTTGTGCAAGATCTTCTTGCACATAGTGAGGTTGGGTATGCATTAACACAACCTGAATTCTTTTCAAGCCAACAAGTTCTGAGGTTTTGGAGGACTGGACTTTTTGATGATGGTGGTCAACGTGGAACTCCCAGTATTATCTTCCAAGTGGGTGATTCATCCTTTATAGTCACTCCTGGTACAGTACGCAGGGCTTTACATCTTCCAGAAGATTGTACTTTCTCAATTCCAGAGGACTCAGCCCTTCGGGAGTTAATGGCTGAATTGGGATATGAAAAGAGTCTGACGAAACTTGGACAGTTGAAACGGGCTAATATCAGAAGAGAATGAAGTTTCTTTTTTGATTGCATCACCAAAGCTTTTGGGAACAAATATTCAAATTTTGATGCTATCCCAATTCTGAGTCAGCACATAGGGTATGCTATTATTCATCAAACTCATTTTAATTTTGCAACTGGAATAATTGGTTTTATTGGGGATAGGATGACAGAGGATCGAGATGTTGTTTATTTTGCTAGATTCTGTCAACTTATTTACACTTACTGTACTGATGAACCTCATTTAGTCAGCACTCAAACCCCTCCTTTTAAGGTTGCAAAACGATACTTTAATGACCTGGTAAATGCTGATACTAAGAAAAAAGTGGTTAGACCATTACAGATTCCTAAGTCTGTAAAACAGATCCTGGTAAATGCTGATCCTGATACTTATAGATCTGTTTACTCTGATGTCCAACCAACTCCAAACACCCAAAATCCATCCACCTCAGTACCTACCTCTGATTCTACTCAACCTACCCTCAGAACATATCTCAAATCCTATCTCTCAACTTCACAGACTGCTCGACCTTCATCTTCAGCACCTACTGTGAAATCTTCATCCTCCAAGCCAAAGAGGACAAAGAATGTTCCTCAAACATCTCAAAAGAGAAGGAGGATTGCATTGAGAGATGAATCTGATTCTGAGGAACCGGTTCCTGCTAGAGAACCTGTTGTAACTGAAGCTGAGAAAGAGGTTTCTCAGAAGGATTCTGAAATTGGGGGTTCTAGGCTTCTCAAGAGGCTTAGATGAATGATAGTTCCTGAAACTCCCAAGGAATCCAAATCAACAAGGAAGTACAAGAAACAGAGGGCACAAAGGCCTGTTTCAGATGATGAAGAGGAAGCAACTAAGGAAGGGGATCAGGAATCTCTGATCTCACAAGAAAAGGAATTTGCTCCAGTCACTTCTTCTCCATCAACTCCATCTCAGGAAGCTGTATCTGACAAGGCTAAATCACCATCTGTGTCTCTTGTTGATCCAGGCACAAGTGCTGATATTGATGTTCAACACTTGGTTGTGTCTGAAGTATTTCTCTTAGAAGCTCCAACAACAAATAATCCTTCCACAACACCTGTTACTGATGCTGTTCAAACTCCAGAGTTATCAACAATACCTTCTCTGCATCAAGATGCTGATGATCAGACTTTAGATGGGCATTAGGATATGGCTGTTGATCAGAACTTAGTATCAGATCAGCAATTAGAGGATGCTGAAGCCTCCATTGCTACTCACACTGTTGTCTTATCAGAAGATACTGATTCTTTAAGTTCTGATGCTGCAAATGCTGGAGATACTGGTGATGCTGCTCCAACTGTAGATGCTGATGAAGCAGGTCCTTCAGGATATACTCCTCAACAGACTCTTCCTAAGTCTGAACTGGTAAAGAAGTTTGTTACCGGGGCTGCACCAGTACCTTGGAGTGAAACTCCTGCAGGTCAGGAGTGGACTAAGGAATGGAACTCAGTTTCATGTGTTCCAACTGCAATACATCTTGCTGAGCACTTGACTAAAGCTGATGAAATGTTAAATACTGATGATTTAAAAACCCAGCTTAGAGTCACTGCATTGAGTATTAAACATCTACAAGGTCTTCATTCAACTACTCATGCAGAGCTACACAAGATTCAGGAGAACTTTATCAAACAAGAACAAGTTTGGAAAATTGATAAGAAAAAGTTCTTTCAACCTACCATTGACAGGATTGCTTATATTGAGAAAACTCAAGAGAAATAACAAGCTCAGATTGATGACATTCTGATAAATCAAGCTTCTCAGCAATCGCAACTTACTGAAATCCAATCCTCAGTGGAATTACTTATCTCTCTTTTACTACCTGCTGATGCCAAAAAGGGGGAGAAGGTAATTAAGTCCAAATGCAACACTAACAAGACACTGCAAGGAAAGGATGATGGAAATGATGATCAAGGATACTCTGGAATGGGTAGTGGTCATAGTCAAGGTAGAATGTTTACATCAAGACAAGCTAGTCACAGGACAAGTTCTGATACTGGGAAAAGAATAAGTTCTACTGCTGGTAAAAGGATAAGTTCTGATGAACTTCTAGATCTTGATGAGGAAATGTCAAGACAGTTATTTCTTTAAGAAAATCCAGGAATGGACTTGGAAAGTTTAAAGAAAGAAGAAGCCAGACTTAAATCAGAGAAAGTCACATCTAAATCTGAAGCTTCTGGTAAAAAGTCACTTCCAAAACTCAAAGGCATTGTGATCAAAGAAAGGACACATACTGAAGCAACATTGGCTAGATCACAACCACATATAGATCCAAGATCCAAGGGTAAATAAAAGGCTGGTGAACCTATCAAGGTTTATGTACCTCCTGAGGAAGAAGAAATTACTGATGAAAAAGATGATCTTGCTCTGACTTCAAGAAAAGTTCTTAAAACAACCTCTAACATGGCTCAAGTTGTTCAGAGTCAAGAAATTGTAAGTTCTGATATTCAGAAGAAGCAAGTAGCCTCTGACAGAGCTCAAGTTAACTTGATATCAGAAAATAGATCAAAGACACTCCTACCAGGATTCACTAAAGCCAAACAGACTCAATCTTTGAAGACTACTGCAAGTGGTTTTGAAGCAAGAGTAGTTACTGGAAAGAAAGCTAGAGATAAAACTGGATTGGGAAGTGCTGATGAAAGAAGAGTACACAACACTACCAATGATCCAACTTCCTTGAGTGAACCAGGTATTGGAGCAACTCCTGAGAGATTGAATCAACTGGAATCTGTACAGATGGTTTACCATACCTACTTGAAAGAATACATCATGTTGTATTTCATAACAGATGGTAGGGTTTATCATATAAGACAAAATGCCATTCCATTGAAGTATTTTGAAGAATTGGAGCATGTACTTTTCTTACTTCAAGTGGATGACAGAATAACAGAGACTGCTGCAAACTACTTAAAAGAACAGATTCAGAGACAGAAAAGGCTTTATTCTGTTAAGTCTGACAGCATATATGTTCCAAAGTACAGAGATCACAATGGTGATATTGTTGATATGAAGCCTAATACTGCACAGATGAGAACATATCTTGGTATTAAGGGACTTGAATTCAATCTAGAGTCTGACAAAGCTTATGTCATAAGACTAGATCAGGAGTTGAGAAAAGCAAAGATCAATGATCTCAGAGCTGCAATCTTTCAAACTGGTGAAGATACTGCAGAGCTTAAAGATGTCAAAAGGAGAATGATTGATGAACTCAGATATGCTGAGAAATGTTTGTTGAAGAACTATCTCAGAACAACTCCTGACATCAGAGAGATCAGAAAATGATGAAGCCAAGTCGAAGATCTACAACTGCTTAAATTCTGATATTTATACAGACTGAAGTTGTTATCAGAAGTTGAAATTGGTAAAAGCTTTAAGGACTGTAAGTTGTAGTTATCTAGTCTAATTCTCATGCATTTGTACTTAATGTTTTTGACATCATCAAATATCTGTTAAACTTGTATATTATGTTAATTTACAAGTTGGGGGAGATTGTTAGATATATTTGATAATGTCATGGCTAATATGTTTTATGTTTAGCTTTCAGATCTTACTTGAACAGGATAAATCAGTACTTAACTGTTGATCAGTACTTATACTGGAAGTCAGGACTTAAGGATATCAGTACATATGTTATCAGGAGATAATCATCAGAAGATAGATATCAGAACTTAAGTGCTGAAGGACAATCAGATAAGGACAGTAGCTGATTAAAGGAAAGAAGATCAAGATAAACATAAGAAGAGATATGCATGAAGAAGGAATTCTGTAAAGAATGGAATACTTGGAAGAAAAGATATCTGATTGATATATTTTAGGAAGCAGAATTATATTCCATATCAATTAGCGATTATCTTGTAACTGTGTAGTATATAAACACAGATATAGGGTTTACACTATAAGTGTTATCATTATTAGAGAAGATTATTCATTGTAACCCTAGCAGCTCTCGTGATATTTGTTCATCACTGAGAGGTAACAGTTCCATACTGTAACAGAGTTTATTGTTTCAATAAAGTTTGTTTTCTGTTACTTAAGTTCTTAAAGTTCGATTTGAGTGTACTATACACTGTATTCACCCCCTCTACAGTATGTGTGTGACCTAACAAGTTCAACCCTCATCCTCAGCACCTACTGTGAAGCCTTCATCTTCCAAGCCTAAGAGGACAAAGACTGTTCCTCAAACACCTCAAAAGAGAAGGAGGATTGCTTTGAGAGATGAGTCAGACAGTGAGGAACAGGTTTCTACATCAGAACCTGTTGTCAAAGAAGCTGAGAAAGTTTCTTCTCAGAAGGATTCTGAAATTGGGGGATCTAAGCTTCTTAAAAGGCTAAGAAGAATGACTGTTGCTGAAACTCCCAAGGAATCCATATCTTCAAAAAGATACAAGAAACAGAGGGCAAAAAGGCCAGTTTCAGATGATGAAGAAGCAGCAGCTAAGGAAGGAGATCAGGAATCTCTGATCTCACAAGAAAAGGAATCTGCTAAATTCACTACTTCTCCATCAACTCCATCTCAGGAAGCTGTTACTGAAAAGGCTAACACACCATCTGTGTCTCCTATTCAAAAGTCTGTATCTCCTGTTAATATAGGCACAAGTGCTGATATAAATATCCAGACCTTGGTTGTGCCTGAAGTCCTTTGCTTAGAAGCTCCAACATTAACTAATCCATCAACAACACCTTTTTCTGATGCTGCTCAAACTCCAGAATTATCGACTACACCTTCTCAGCATCTAGATGCTGATGATCAGAATATAGGTGAGCATCAGGATATGGCTGTTGATCAGAACTTGGAACCAGATCAGCAATTAGAGGATGGTAAAGCCTCCATTGCTACTCACACTGTTGTTTTATCAGAAGATACTGATTCTGTAAGTTCTGATGCTGCAAATGTTGGAGATATTGGTGATGCTGCTCCAAATGCAGATGCTGATGAAGCAGGTCCTTCAGGACATGCCCCTCAACAAACTGTTCTTAAATCTGAACTTATTAAGAAGTTTGTTACCAGAGAAGCACCAGTGCCTTGGAGTGAAACTCCTGCAGGACAGGAGTGGACTAAGGAATGGAACTCAGTTTCCTGTGTTCCATCTGCAAAGCATCTGGCTGAGCACTTGACAAAAGCTGATGATATGTTAAATTCAGATGATTTCAAAACCCAGCTTAGAGTCATTACATTAAGTACTAAACATCTACAAGGTCTCCATTCAACTACTCATGCAGAGCTACACAAGATTCAGGAAGAATTCATCAAACAGGACCAAATTCAGAAAATTGACAAGAAAAAGTTCTTCCAACCTACCTTTGACAGGATTGCATATATTGAGAAGACTCAAGAGAAACAACAAGCTCAGATTGATGATATTCTGCAAAATCAAGCTTCTCAGCAATCTCAACTTACTGAAATCCAAGCCTCAGTGGAATCGCTTGTCTCTCTTCTACTACCTGCTGATGCCAAAAAGGGGGAGAAAGTAATTAAGTCCAAATGCAAGACTGACAAGACACTGAAAGAGAAGGATGATGAAAAGGATGATCAAGGAAACTCTGGAATGGGTAGAGGTCATAGTCAACGTAGAAGTTTCTCATCAAGAAAAGCTGAAATCACAAGTCACAGGACAAGTTCTGATACTGGAAAAAGAATTAGTTCTGCTACTGGTAAAAGGATAAGTTCTGATGAACTTTTAGATCTTGATGAAGAAATGTCAAGACAGTTATTTCTTCAGGAAAATCCGGGAATGGACTTGGAGAGTTTAATGGAAGAAGAAGCCAGACTTAAATCAGAAAAAGTCACATCTAAATCTGAAGCTTCTGGTAAAAAGACACTTCCAAAACTCAAAGGCATTGTGATAAAAGAAAGGACAAATACTGAAGCAACATTGGTTAAATCACAACCACAGATAGATCCAAGATCCAAGGGTAAAGAAAAGGTTGGTGAACCTATCAAGGTTTATGTGCCTCCTGAGAATGAAGAAATCACTGATGAAAAGGATGATCTTGCTCTGATTTCAAGAGAAGTTGTAATAACCCCAATTTTTGAGAAATTTTGAAACCCTTATGAATAGTGTTTTTGCTGAACGAGAAAACTTTTCATGCCACGCTATGTAGGGGTTCTGTTATTGATCTTATGGGATATTATTAGTACTCTATGTGGTATATAAGTGTATGTAAAGATCGTCAGAATCCAATTCCGAACACTTTGATTTTCCCGGAAATCCACAAGATACGGAGAGAATTGAGTATAAGGTAACAGGATAAAAAGGATTTAAATTAAAGGATTATAAGAGAGGATCATAAAAGGAATACAATATATTGAGAAAGGTTAAGGGAACCTAAGTAATAAGATCCCGGGTATGATCCCTCACACAATAAACGAGAACGAAAGATAAGCGAACCGTAAAACAAATAAGTGACCAAGAGACAAGCTTGTACAAGAAGCCAGGGACTGTGACATCATCAAACCACAAGGTGTGGACAAGTGGGAGCATTATGACATGTGCAAGGTGACATAGGCATGACAAAAAAGGAAGGAGATGTGGTGACTTTTTAACCACACAAAATCAAGGGCAACTAGGTAATTTACTAAATCAAACACAAAAATCAAGCCAACCAAGCCAAGCAAAATCATTTTCATCAAAATCAAAAAGAAACCAAGGCATGGTTCATCATGCTCTCGGCTTTTACTATTGCAAATGGGCAAGAATTTCAAAACTCAAGATCCAAGCCTCCTAAATTGGTAAGATAATTCCCTAATCATCTTCATGCTTAGTTAGGACTATATCATGAGTTTAAGCCATTAATTCCTTCTCAATCTTCTTCATTTAATCAAAGAAGAAGACTATGAATAGTGTTTTCAA
Organism: Apium graveolens; assembly: GCF_009905375.1. Taxonomy (NCBI): domain Eukaryota; kingdom Viridiplantae; phylum Streptophyta; class Magnoliopsida; order Apiales; family Apiaceae; genus Apium; species Apium graveolens. The sequence continues at coordinate 321,243,921 of NC_133648.1, forward strand.
GTTTTTAACTTGAAGTTTTTCTTGTTTATCTTGAAGATCCAAGCATTCTTAAGACTTCTCAAAGCTTCTTAAGGCTTCCTAGCTCCTCCCACCACTTCAAGGAAGGTATACCATCTCCAAACCCTAGATTCCTATATAATATAAGATGATTTTGATTAGTAGGGTGCTATGGTAGCTTGTTGTTGTGATTAGAGTTTGGGATTTGAAATGGTAGCGAAATGGAATGGTAAATGTTGTGGTTTTGATTAAAAGAACTTAAGTATGATTAAAGTTAAGTTTAGGCATAAGTATGAATGATTAAATTGAATTGGTTGGGGTTGTTATGATGTGATAAGGATGGATGTTTGTTGTATGATGGATTTGAGGTTGGATTTGAGGTTGATTTGGAATGGGTTTGAATGGTTTAAAATATTGGAAATCGCGTAAACATAGCCGTCATAACGTCCGATTTTCTTTGGACTGTTTTTGTACATAGCATTAGGACCCGAGAACCCCCTGCTAGATTATGACCACTGCCATGTTTAGATAGCTCATGTTACGAGCTTCGTTTTGATATGTAGTTCGTTCGATTCCGTTGCACGGTTTAGGAGAAACGACCGTTTCAAGTAACGGCGTTTCGCGAACGAAACTTTTCCCCTCGCCTTACTTTGAAACATAGGTTAAAGACCAAAAAGGGTTAATTAATGTATGAAACATTTATGGTAAGTGTGTTAGGCAGTTGGTAAGACACTCGCGAAGGAATCGCTTTAAAACTCGTAAAGGTTAAATTATTAAAAATGGTGGAGCCGAGGATACCCGAGTGACTTAAGCGAATCAGTGAGCGCAAAACAAGCGTTAGAGTCTAAGTTAGTTAAAGTATAGATTTACAAGTGATTTTGGTTTAATTCCAACTTACTTGTTGTTTATAGGTTACCAGACTCGTCCCGAGCCTTTTATCACCCCAAGTCGCTCAGGCAAGTTTTCTACCAGTTATAACTGTTGTTGTGATGTATATACGTATTTGCATTATCTTGCGATAGATGCATGTTGGTTAATTAGCAAATGTTGCAATATATTGAAGCATGCTGCTATGGTATATATATATGCATGCCTGTTTCGTATTCTTTCCATATATATCTGTTGATTCAGTTGATAATACCTATGCTAGAGGATAGCGGTAATTTGCATATACCCTTAGTATAGGGACCCAAAGGTGAAAATATTTTCTAAAACCGGGAGTCGAGGATCCCGAGTAGATTTTGTATATATGGATATAAGTATATATATATATACTTATATATATATATATGGTCATAGTGTTCAAAACTATTAATCGAATAAGGTTTATTTGATAACTTTAACTTTATTTTATTATTGAATATTATTTTGAATATTATTCGAAGGCGTATGACTCCTTTATATTAAATGAATATTATTTTGAATATTCATTCGAGGACTTATGACTCCTTTTATTTTATTAATGAATATTATTTTGAATATTCATTCGGGGACTTATGACTCCTTTTATTTATTTATCTGAATATTATTTGAATATTCATTCGAGGGCTTATGACTCTTTTATATTATTTATTGAATATTATTTGAATATTCATTCGAGGGCTTATGACTCAGTTTATATTATTTAATGAATATTATTTGAATATTCATTTGAGGATCTATGACTCCGATTATTTGCTGAGGTATATTCTTTATTTTATTAAAGAATAAGGTGTCAATAATCAAACTTATTTTCGATTATTCAAATAAAGATAGTACTTTCATATAAGTATATCTTTGGTTATTTAATACTCGTTTCAAGTATAAGTTTTAATACTTCTACTTCAATTATTTTTATAAAGATTATTCTTTATGGGAATATTATTTAAATAATAATATTCAGTCATTTTCTAAATATTCTGGGGACTGATTTACTTCATTAAATCAGCTTTACTCCAAACACTCTATAAAGTGTTTTCGAGTCTTCAAAATGATTTTTAAAAGTTAGAGCGGATCCCAAAACTCATTTTTATATTTAAGATCTTCCTTTTAAGGGGATTTAAATACTCGCTCAAAACCTGAGGGATCCGGCTCTGTGGTGTATTTTATATTCGCAACACGGTTGCAGTTTTGGTAAATGACTTGATTACTTACCCAACGTTCGGGAAGTAAGTCCATCTATTGAGTTGGCATAAGCAACATGGGCTCAGTGGGCGTCCATAATAGTGTAAGTGGCTCAGTGGGAGTCCATCAAATGCATAAGTGGCTGAGTGGCAGTCCAGCATAAGGTCCTATTGAGGCCAGGGTGATGACCAGTGGGGAATTCGTCCATCTACTAGTAGAAAAGGTTACTTATGGGTATCTTTGCCTGATCAGCAAGATATCTGGTTTATGCCAAAATTCTTTTCCTTTCCAAACTTATTGGATATTGCAATTCTGTTCATACTTTACATGACAGAGGTTTTCAGGAAATGTATAAAGGAAGATGTATATGTGGATATATATATATATATATCAGACTTAATGAAGTATGTCATAACTTCATTTCCTTTAATAATATTTTAAAGATTTAATCTATTCAAATCTTGTCTTGTAGTCTCATCTATGTGATGAACTGGTAAAAGCTCATTATACTTTGAACAGTGGTAGTTCAAGTAGCTTTATAAATGATATAAGTGTAGTCAAGTATTTGGTAACTTCATCTTTTAAACTTATATCTAATTAATAATTGTCTTATGTATGATAAAAATTTTCAGAAAAACGTTGAGACAAGGTTAGATATATGAGATCACCTTGCAACGATATTTTTTTATACAGTTATACACTGGAACTCTGTGTATATTATGCATGGAAGAGGACTTCCCATATTTTGAAAAGTATATATGTATATATATATATACTGAATATTTTGCGACTTCATCGCATTAAGATATCAACTTGGTTCATTTCTTTTGACCAAGACTTTCATGAGTGCTATGAGGAGGCTCATATATTGTTAATCTTTATACATATTATTTTGGTGGGCTTGCTGCTCACCCTTGCTTTCTTCTTTCATCACACAACAACAGTTAGGAAAGATGGCCAGACTCCAGCAGACCCAGCGCAAGCGCGTGGGAAGCGTCCCGCGTCTTCCCGTTGATGTTGTAGCTGCTATAGCTGCAGAGGTAGATCTATTGTAGATCAGACCATCTACTTTTGAGAATCAATTATGTATAATTATAACTTATGGCAGATAATGGCAATTAACTGTAAATTTATCAAGAAATCATTTTGGGTTGTAATAACTTTTAAATTGTGGATTCAAAGACTTGTACTTATTTAAATTTCATCTCTGAGACTATAACGGGTTGTGGTGTGTGTTAGTGTGGGTCACAGCATAAGATTATTATTATTAATTAAGTGAAGTGATATTGTGGAAAGAAAGACCGTGACGACCCGGATCCCCGACCCCGGATCCGGGGGTGTTACAGAAATGGTATCAGAGCTAAGCGTTATAAACCTCAGAGATGATGTGACGTTAAGATAATAAGTTCACAAAGATAATAAGAACTCTTGCCAAGTTCATAGTCGGGCTACCTAACGTAGTACTGACAGTTAAAACCCTTATGGGAACCCTTATAAATATCGTGATAGGAGCGTAGTTCGTTATCGTATATGGTAGCGGGACTCCGAACCCTGAGGTTGAGGAGCAACAGCGCGATGATGTTTTATTACTAATTGGAGATTGGATTGTGGATCCGATAGAGTGTCCTAATGCAGGACCGGATGATGTTGATATTGAGGATGTAGCGGTTGAGGATGTTGTCCTAGAAGGGATAGTTGTTGAGGAGGATCCCATGGAGGATCCTGACAAGATTGGATAAAGGACCACTGATGAATTGATGACCATGGTTAGGTCGACTACCAGAGGTAGGATTGGCCGGCCACTACCGGAGGTTCGTTCAAGTTTGTAAAGATAGTAGCCCCTTTAACGCGGCTTACTCGTAAGACTGAGAAGTTCGAATGGACAGAGAAATGCGAGAACAGCTTTTAAGAACTGAAGCAGAGGTTGGTGATGGCCCCTATGCTGGCATTGCCGGATGGAAAAGGAGATTTTGTGAAGTGTAGTGACGCTTCGCACAAGGGCTTAGGGTGCGTGCTTATGCAGCACGGTAAGGTAATCGCGTACATGTCAAGACAATTAAGGTAATATGAAATTCGATATCCCCGCCCATGAGCTTAGGCTCGTGGCAATAGTTTTACCCTAAAGATTGGAGGCACTACTTGTATGGAGAGAAGTGCGAGAATTACCTAAGCCATAAGTGCTCTAGTACATTTTCACGTAGAAAGAGCTCAACATATGCCAGAGGAGGCAGTTAGAGCTAATCAAGAATAATGATTGGGAGATTCTTTATCATTCGGGGAAAGCCAATATGGTGGCTGATGCCCTTAGTAAAAAAAGAGAGACTCAAGATGATAATGTCTTTTGGAGAGTTTATAAGAGATTTTGAGAAAATGGAAATAGAAGTGAAGGTAACCGGAGCCGGTACCGAAAAGCTGTTTGAGATTGCAATACAGCCCGAATTATTGGAAAAGATCATATTGTGCCAGAAAAAGTTATGAATGAAGGCAGAGAGCCAACAATTAGATAAAAGATTAATATCGAGAAAGATGATAAGGGAATAATGAGGTATTCCTATAGAATTTGGGTTTCGAAAGTTCAAGAGCGTAAGGATGAGAACTTAGATGAGAGCCATAGTTTGAGGAATAAGATTTAGAGCAAACCCTGAACGTGATGGTCAGGGAGGTCGCCATCAAGATAGAAGGAACCCATGACATAATGGAGTGGAAAATGAGGATTTTAAATTAAAAGATGACCCCAATTATGGGGAGTAGGATGAAACATTTCATACTAAGGAAACAGAAAGTCGAGTAAGGAAAGGAGACCCGAGACGGTACTCCTATACGGAAATTCATGGACCTGTCTAAAAAGAACTTAGACTATTATCCCCAACCACCACCTTGAGGAAACAATGCGGTAGGAAATTCTTTCATGACCTTTAAGTCGCTAAGCTCTCAGAGTTCCAAGGAACAAGCTGGCCCAATCGAGGCAAGAGCCTGGCTAAAGGAAATATAGGAATCATTTGAGATTCTAAATGATTGACGAACCTCAAAAGGACTGTTTTGTCACTTACCCTCCTAAGAGAGAGACCACCCGCTGGTGAAAGACCAAGAAAGGCACGGAGCCAGAGGTTAGAATAAACTGATTTAAGTTCAGTCAATTGTTTTCGGGAAAGTAATTCCCAAAGATAAGGAGATAGTGTAAAAGCTTTGGAGCTAGAACAAAGGCAGACGAGTATGATAAATTATGAATCTAATTTGTAAAAGTTGTCAAGATTCGTTCTGAGGACACGAATCCAGAATGACGGGATGTTTGAAATCAATGTTTATGTTGTGTTGGTCCATGAAATAACGATAAGAGAAAGGAATATAAAGGCAAGAGAGTTTGAGGAATGATAAGGGAGTTGGGTATGAGAAAACCCTAAAGACTCGTAGAAATAGAAATAGAAAAGTATGTAATCATCCGGATGAGAGTGATTCACCATGAGTTAAATTGATGATTGAAGGTATAAGAGATATATATATTTTATCCCCTGTAAGTTGGGAAGATTCGAGGAAACCTTGAGATAATTCGAAGGTTAAATATGAGACGCGGATAGACTGAGGAGACAAGAAAGTAAGAAATTAAGAAAATTGGATGAAGGAAGTGACCTTCAAGAAGGTAAAGTGTAAGACCGGTGGCATGATACCCAGAAAGGGAGACGCCAGATATGAAAGATATCCCAATATTGAGATGACTGTTGAGATAAACAACAAAAGTAAATAAGGAATTATTAAGAAGAAGTTCACGTTGAACATGACCAATATCTTCCAGAACATCCATGTTATCATTACTAAATCAGGAAAGAAAAGCGGATGACCATTGTTATCTTTTGAAGGCCATATGGATGGACCTCAATTTGAATAAGGATGCTATTATGAAGTTAGGTATAGACTATCGAGGTGGGAATGATGAATAAGATAATCTATCAAGGATATATGAATTGATTTATCCATGGAAGGATGCATGTACCTTTTTAAAGGTGGAATTAAGGATAGAACATCGGTAACTTAAAATGAATCCTAGGGGAATGCATAAAGGTTGGCATTTCACCCTTAATAGGGACAATATGAGTTTTGACAGTATGATTTGGAAAGGATTAGGGTAATAATAACCTTTAAGAATCAGTGGAGAAATTTTTCAGAAGTATATAGACAATGATTCTGGTATTAATAAATGGTATTTTGATATGCCCGGTATCTAGGGAATACAGGAGGAACGATTTAAGGATAACCTTAGAGGTTTTACAAGGAAAAAGGTAATATTCAGAATTCTCAAGAATAGAAATGTTGATAAAGGAAATATGACGTAATTATTTTGATGCCAAGTGAGGCACGTGTTAAACCACGAGAAAGTATGGATCGAACCAGTAAGGGTCGAGATTGGTTAAAACAAGAAGGACCCAAGATAAGAGATGTCCTAAGTATGATCGAGAGTCATTCGTGGCAATGTTCACATCTAAAGACTAAGGCAATGACTTATGGGAAAAAATGGTGATTTTTTTTTTCTTCTCACCGGGACTTAAGAAAAGCATCTTCATATAAGCTGTGATTGAAATGAGGTAGAAAATTTATTTGGAGGTGGTTAAAATGACATTGACTGTAAGGAAATTTTACTATCAGGAAAGGCCAAAGAGGTGGCCGACACTTTAAAGGTAAGAGGATAATTATAGGCGCTTGTGCCAAAGGAATACAGTGATGATGGTTAAAGCTATGAAGGTTGTATTATGGTTTGGAAGATTGACATTCCTTCTGATGACTGTGCAATACCCAACCGTAATAGTAGTTGGTAAAGGTTTAATTCGTGTAATCGCCATGAGCGGGCTATCTATCTCAGAAGATACTATCTTAAGATAAGCCAGGACCATGTTTCAAAAAGGACTAGACGAACCCTTGAGTTAAGTCTTCTATTTAAGGCATATGATTAAAAATGGTATTAACCTGCTATCATTGCTTTGATTGAAACTCTTCTACAATTTTATTTGCTTCATGTCATGTATGTATGTCAGGATCAGGAGTGTTCTTCATAAATCATGAATGGTGATTACATTACCTCCTTAGAAGAATTCGATGCGATATGTATGGACTCCGTATAGTTAGCTATTAAGACTTCAAGGAAAATGAATGACTACAGTAGGTCAGTGGTGGACCATAGTAAGGCAGCAATGATTCTGCGAGTAATGAGTTGATTACAACCGTGAGAGTTGTATTGGAATGGGTGTTGAGATTGAGTACCACTAATCGGGTCGTGGTAGTGTATAAGTTATCATTGATAGACTAATTAAGTAGAGTATCTACCTAGTGAATAATTATTCTTTCTTATCAATAGAGAGTCGTATTATTATACGAGGAAGGTTACGGTGCAAGCATAGAATTCTAGTAACGATGATGTCTAAAATGAGATCCCAGATTCGATTTTCGATATCGAGAGAGTTTCAAAGGTGATTGTGTATAAGCTCGAGGAAGAGCATGGGTCCATAGAATGATGGACGGAATAGAAATATTTAGGTATGGGAAATACGATGCTATAATACTTGATGCTGATATAAATACATATATGTTTTGTTCTCCTATGACAAACCTCTATAGTTCAGAGGTAGGTTCCAAGCCAGATATTTTGTGGCAGTATATTTTTCATATATACAATTCTCTTCAATTCGTTCTTTTCTCTTCTTTTCATTTCATGTAAGCTGAGAAGAACAACCCTTCCAGAAAGGGGAGGTATTACCGAATGACTATCTATCTGTGTGATAGAAGCCGAGTAGGATACCAGCTATTGTTTAATTGTTTGTCAAGTACTAAAGGCTGGCCACCTTCTGTACTAACTATGCGATATAACAAGTGTTTATGATCATAGTGATCTCTCAACAAATTCCTTTACTTCTAATTGATTGATCAAATTTTGGAAAATAGAAACAACTGAAAAAGGAGTAATAAAGTGGTGGTAGTATGCGGAATGGGAACACATTCGTGATACTAAGGTTGACGTGGTTATTAAAAGGTTATAGAACGCTAACGAGCAAAAGTATAACCAGTATAATATTAGGAACGGAAGGTAGTAGCGATTACGAACTGGAAAAGAATGGGTATTGAGAAGCAGAAGCTCTAATGCTAAAAGCAATAATGAGAGTCTGTGCAATAGACTTGAAAGAATTTGGAATGATCACTTAATTCGGATTGAGTTATCTTACGACAATAGATCATATGTCATTATCGAGATGTCGCCTTATGAGATCCTTGAGGGAAGACAATGTCGATCTCCCTTATGTTAGGATGAAGTTGTAGTGCGCAAGATGCTCGGACCCGCAGTAGTCCAAAGGGCCATGGATATAATAGATCTAATCAGAGGACGGCTGGTAGTAACCCAAGATGGACATAAGAGGTATGCTGATTTGACTCGAAAGGACAAAGAGTATGAAATAGGGGACCTAGAAATGTAATAGGTATCCCTCGGAAAGGATTGATGAGGTTCGGAAAGAAAGGAAAGCTAAGTCCACAAATTGTTGGACCCTTGGATATATTAAGACGTTTTGGGAAGTTAGCATATGAGCTAGCCCTACCCCCGAACATGTAGTAAGTTCATAACGTGTTCCACGTATCAATGTTAAGGAAGTGTAATTCAGATGCCAGATAAATAGAGGCATATGAGCGCATAGATATGCAACCCAACGTAACCTATATGGAGCAACCAGGAAGGGTTATAGAGTGAAAAGGAACAAGTGCTTAGGAGAAGGATTATCAAACTAGGCAGAGTTTGGTGGTAGAACCACAATGTGGGAAAATTGACTCGAGAGTTAGAAAGTGTAATGCTAAGCAAGTATCCCCATTTGTTTTCTATCTGATTCCGGGACGGAATCCTTTTATGGAGGGGAGACTGTAATAACCCCAATTTTTGAGAAATTTTGAAACCCTTATGAATAGTGTTTTTGCTGAACGAGAAAACTTTTCATGCCACGCTATGTAGGGGTTCTGTTATTGATCTTATGAGATATTATTAGTACTCTATGTGGTATATAAGTGTATGTAAAGATCATCAGAATCCAATTCCGAACACTTTGATTTTCCCGGAAATCCACAAGATACGGAGAGAATTGAGTATAAGGTAACAGGATAAAAAGGATTTAAATTAAAGGATTATAAGAGAGGATCATAAAAGGAATACAATATATTGAGAAAGGTTAAGGGAACCTAAGTAATAAGATCCCGGGTATGATCCCTCAAACGATAAACGAGAACGAAAGATAAGCGAACCGTAAAACAAATAAGTGACCAAGAGACAAGCTTGTACAAGAAGCCAGGGACTGTGACATCATCAAACCACAAGGTGTGGACAAGTGGGAGCATTATGACATGTGCAAGGTGACATAGGCATGACAAAAAAGGAAGGAGATGTGGTGACTTTTTAACCACACAAAATCAAGGGCAACTAGGTAATTTACTAAATCAAACACAAAAATCAAGCCAACCAAGCCAAGCAAAATCATTTTCATCAAAATCAAAAAGAAACCAAGGCATGGTTCATCATGCTCTCGGCTTTTACTATTACAAATGGGCAAGAATTTCAAAACTCAAGATCCAAGCCTCCTAAATTGGTAAGATAATTCCCTAATCATCTTCATGCTTAGTTAGGACTATATCATGAGTTTAAGCCATTAATTCCTTCTCAATCTTCTTCATTTAATCAAAGAAGAAGACTATGAATAGTGTTTTCAAGTTTTTAACTTGAAGTTTTTCTTGTTTATCTTGAAGATCCAAGCATTCTTAAGACTTCTCAAAGCTTCTTAAGGCTTCCTAGCTCCTCCCACCACTTCAAGGAAGGTATACCATCTCCAAACCCTAGATTCCTATATAATATAAGATTATTTTGATTAGTAGGGTGCTATGGTAGCTTGTTGTTGTGATTAGAGTTTGGGATTTGAAATGGTAGCGAAATGGAATGGTAAATGTTGTGGTTTTGATTAAAAGAACTTAAGTATGATTAAAGTTAAGTTTAGGCATAAGTATGAATGATTAAATTGAATTGGTTGGGGTTGTTATGATGTGATAAGGATGGATGTTTGTTGTATGATGGATTTGAGGTTGGATTTGAGGTTGATTTGGAATGGGTTTGAATGGTTTAAAATATTGGAAATCGCGTAAACATAGCCGTCATAACGTCCGATTTTCTTTGGACTGTTTTTGTACATAGCATTAGGACCCGAGAACCCCCTGCTAGATTATGACCACTGCCATTTTTAGATAGCTCATGTTACGAGCTTCGTTTTGATATGTAGTTCGTTCGATTCCGATGCACGGTTTAGGAGAAACGACCGTTTCAAGTAACGGCGTTTCGCGAACGAAACTTTTCCCCTCGCCTTACTTTGAAACATAGGTTAAAGACCAAAAAGGGTTAATTAATGTATGAAACATTTATGGTAAGTGTGTTAGGCAGTTGGTAAGACACTCGCGAAGGAATCGCTTTAAAACTCGTAAAGGTTAAATTATTAAAAATGGTGGAGCCGAGGATACCCGAGTGACTTAAGCGAATCAGTGAGCGCAAAACAAGCGTTAGAGTCTAAGTTAGTTAAAGTATAGATTTACAAGTGATTTTGGTTTAATTCCAACTTACTTGTTGTTTATAGGTTACCAGACTCGTCCCGAGCCTTTTATCACCCCAAGTCGCTCAGGCAAGTTTTCTACCAGTTATAACTGTTGTTGTGATGTATATATGTATTTGCATTATCTTGCGATAGATGCATGTTGGTTAATTAGCAAATGTTGCAATATATTGAAGCATGCTGCTATGGTATATATATATGCATGCCTGTTTCGTATTCTTTCCATATATATCTGTTGATTCAGTTGATAATACCTATGCTAGAGGATAGCGGTAATTTGCATATACCCTTAGTATAGGGACCCAAAGGTGAAAATATTTTCTAAAACCGGGAGTCGAGGATCCCGAGTAGATTTTGTATATATGGATATAAATATATATATATATATATATACTTATATATATATATACGGTCATAGTGTTCAAAACTATTAATCGAATAAGGTTTATTTGATAACTTTAACTTTATTTTATTATTGAATATTATTTTGAATATTATTCGAAGGCGTATGACTCCTTTATATTAAATGAATATTATTTTGAATATTCATTCGAGGACTTATGACTCCTTTTATTTTATTAATGAATATTATTTTGAATATTCATTCGGGGACTTATGACTCCTTTTATTTATTTATCTGAATATTATTTGAATATTCATTCGAGGGCTTATGACTCTTTTATATTATTTATTGAATATTATTTGAATATTCATTCGAGGGCTTATGACTCAGTTTATATTATTTAATGAATATTATTTGAATATTCATTTGAGGATCTATGACTCCGATTATTTGCTGAGGTATATTCTTTATTTTATTAAAGAATAAGGTGTCAATAATCAAACTTATTTTCGATTATTCAAATAAAGATAGTACTTTCATATAAGTATATCTTTGGTTATTTAATACTCGTTTCAAGTATAAGTTTTAATACTTCTACTTCAATTATTTTTATAAAGATTATTCTTTATGGGAATATTATTTAAATAATAATATTCATTCATTTTCTAAATATTCTGGGGACTGATTTACTTCATTAAATCAGCTTTACTCCAAACACTCTATAAAGTGTTTTCGAGTCTTCAAAATGATTTTTAAAAGTTAGAGCGGATCCCAAAACTCATTTTTATATTTAAGATCTTCCTTTTAAGGGGATTTAAATACTCGCTCAAAACCTGAGGGATCCGGCTCTGTGGTGTATTTTATATTCGCAACACGGTTGCAGTTTTGGTAAATGACTTGATTACTTACCCAACGTTCGGGAAGTAAGTCCATTTATTGAGTCGGCATAAGCAACATGGGCTCAGTGGGCGTCCATAATAGTGTAAGTGGCTCAGTGGGAGTCCATCAAATGCATAAGTGGCTGAGTGGCAGTCCAGCATAAGGTCCTATTGAGGCCAGGGTGATGACCAGTGGGGAATTCGTCCATCTACTAGTAGAAAAGGTTACTTATGGGTATCTTTGCCTGATCAGCAAGATATCTGGTTTATGCCAAAATTCTTTTCCTTTCCAAACTTATTGGATATTGCAATTCTGTTCATACTTTACATGACAGAGGTTTTCAGGAAATGTATAAAGGAAGATGTATATGTGGATATATATATATATATCAGACTTAATGAAGTATGTCATAACTTCATTTCCTTTAATAATATTTTAAAGATTTAATCTATTCAAATCTTGTCTTGTAGTCTCATCTATGTGATGAACTGGTAAAAGCTCATTATACTTTGAACAGTGGTAGTTCAAGTAGCTTTATAAATGATATAAGTGTAGTCAAGTATTTGGTAACTTCATCTTTTAAACTTATATCTAATTAATAATTGTCTTATGTATGACAAAGATTTTCAGAAAAACGTTGAGACAAGGTTAGATATATGAGATCACCTTGCAACAATATTTTTTTATACAGTTATACACTGGAACTCTGTGTATATTATGCATGGAAGAGGACTTCCCATATTTTGAAAAGTATATATGTATATATATATATACTGAATATTTTGCGACTTCATCGCATTAAGATATCAACTTGGTTCATTTCTTTTGACCAAGACTTTCATGAGTGCTATGAGGAGGCTCATATATTGTTAATCTTTATACATATTATTTTGGTGGGCTTGCTGCTCACCCTTGCTTTCTTCTTTCATCACACAACAACAGTTAGGAAAGATGGCCAGACTCCAGCAGACCCAGCGCAAGCGCGTGGGAAGCGTCCCGCGTCTTCCCGTTGATGTTGTAGCTGCTATAGCTGCAGAGGTAGATCTATTGTAGATCAGACCATCTACTTTTGAGAATCAATTATGTATAATTATAACTTGTGGCAGATAATGGCAATTAACTGTAAATTTATCAAGAAATCATTTTGGGTTGTAATAACTTTTAAATTGTGGATTCAAAGACTTGTACTTATTTAAATTTCATCTCTGAGACTATAACGGGTTGTGGTGTGTGTTAGTGTGGGGTCACAGCATAAGATTATTATTATTAATTAAGTGAAGTGATATTATGGAAAGAAAGACCGTGATGACCCGGATCCCCGACCCCGGATCTGGGGGTGTTACAGAAGTTCTTAAAACAACCTCTGACATGGCTCAAGTTGTTCAGAGTCAAAAGACAGTAAGTTCTGATATTCCAAAGAAGCAAGTAACCTCTGACATAGCTCAAGTTAACTTGATATCAAAAGATAGACCAAAGACACTCCTATCAGGATTCACTAAAGCAAAATAGACTCAACCTTTGAAGACTGCTGCAAGTGGTTTTGAAGCAAGAGTAGTTACTGAAAAGGAAGCAAAAGATAAAACTGGATTGGGAAGTGCTGATGAAAGAAGAATACAGAACACTACCAATGATCCAACTTCCTTGAGTGAACCAGGTATTGGAGCAACTCCTGAGAGATTGAATCAACTGGAATATGTACAAATGGTTTACCATACCTACTTGAAAGAGCACATCTTGTTGTACTTCATGACAGATGGTAGGGTTTATCATATAAAGCAAAATGCCATTCCATTGAAGTATTTTGAAGAATTGGAGCATGTACTATTCTTACTTCAAGTGGATGACAGATTGACAGGAAGTGCTGCAAACTATTTGAAGGATCAGATTCAGAGACAGAAAAGGCTTTATTCTGTTAAGTCTGACAGCACATATGTTCCAAAGTACAGAGATCACAAGGGTGATATAGTTGAAATGAAGCCCAATACTGCTAAGATTATAACTACCTTTCTGGGTTACAGGGCTGTGGAATTCAATCTTGAGTCTGATAAAGCTTATCTGATCAGACTTGATCAGGATATAAGAAAAGCAAAGATTAATGATCTCAGGGCTGCAATCTTTCAAATTGGTGAAGATAATGCAGAGCTTAAAGATGCTAAAAGGAGGATGATTGATGAACTTAGATATGCTGAGAGATGTTTGTTGAAGAACTATCTCAGAACAACTCCTGACATCAGAGAAATCAGAAGATGAAGCCAAGTCAAGATCTACAACTGATTAAATTCTGATATATGTACAGACTGAAGCTGTAATCAGAAGTTAAATATTGGTAAAGCATTAAGGACTGTAAGTTGTAGTTATCTAGTCTAATTCTCATGCATTTGTACTTAATGTTTTTGACATCATCAAATATCTGTTAAACTTGTATATTATGCTAATTTACAAGTTGGGGAAGATTGTTAGATATATTTGATAATGTCATGGTTAATATAATTTATGTTTATTTTTCAGATCTTACTTAAACAGGATAAATCAGTACTTACTGGAAGTCAGGACTTAAGGATATCAATACTTATATTATCAGGAGATAATCATCAGAAGATGGATATCAGAACTTAAGTGCTGAAGGATGTTCAGATAAGGACAGTAGCTGATTAAGGGAAAGAAGATCGAGATAAACATAAGAAGAGATATGCATGAAGAAGGAATTCTATGAAGAATAGAATACTTGGAAGAAAAGATATCTGATTGATATATTTTAGGAAAAAGAATTATATTCCATATCAATTAGCGATTATCTTATAACTGTGTAGTATATAAACACAGACATAGGGTTTATACTATAAGTGTTATCATATTCGAGAAGATTATTCATTGTAACCCTAGCAGCTCTCGTGATATTTGTTCATCACTGAGAGGTAACAGTTCCATACTGTAACAGAGTTTATTATTTCAATAAAGTTTGTTTTCTGTTACTTGAGATATTAAAGTTCAATTTGATTGTACTTTACACTGTATTCACCCCCTCTACAGTGTGTGTGACCTAAAAGATTCAAACTCATCCCTAGTTGCATCATCCCAAAAGGGTGCAACTATTGAAAATAGTCCTCAACCAGGGACACATAACAAAAGAGGGAGGGACACTGAAACCACACACTCTCCAGTAAAAGCCTTTACAAGAAGAAAGAGGGTCAAAACCTTAGTTTCCACATAGGGTACACACACTGCACATATGCACCAATCTGTATCTATGCCTTCTCAAAATCAGCTTGATGTGACTCCAACAAATATGGAGTCACAGCCCCATTCTCTCAAAATTGACACACATCAATCACCAATTCTCCATCACCATCTCTGGATGTGGACATGATATTCACATTAATTCCTGATTCTCCCTCTTTACAACTCAGGGAGGAGCCCCACTCAAATACTGGTGATCATCATCTTTTAGATGATTTGTTGGATCATCAGCCAATTCTTTCAGACTTAGTTGAAGAATCAGTGTCACCCAAATTAAAATCAATCTACACAGATTCAACAATTATGTCAATTTCAATTTCTACTTCTTTTCCTTCTTCAACAGATATTCCTCAATCATTGACAAGTGGTTGTTCTTCGACGGATAAGCTTAACCGCAGTTATCCGTTGATACCATCAGTTCCTACTTCAACGGATACTCCCTATCCGTTGATAGTCTCTACACAAATAACAGACTCAATTCCAAGTGTAGAAGACATGGATACTGTACAATCACTTCTAGGATTGAGGGAAGGGAGTGAAAATTTGAATGAGATGCTGGGTTGCTCCCAGGCAAAAGGAGAGGTTGAGAGTCTAAATATGCATGCTATTTCTTCCAGCATGGAAAAAGAAAGTGAGAGGAGTGCCACCTTAGTAGGTGAAGGTGAGGGTGTGAGGAGTGTGAGCCAGGGGGAGCCCCTGATGCAAGAAAAGAGAGAAATTGAGAGAAAAGCAGGTACAGAAGGTATAAGGGTGGATCCAGCCATTGCTAATGAGTCAATGATTGTGGATGATGCTGAAAAGAAAAGACAATTTCAACAACATTACAAAGCTGTAATTGATAACATTTCCTTGGATGATGACATTTTTACTCATCCTGTTTCAGTCTATCAATTGTTGGCTACTCAGGGCAATGAGGAGGCAGAAAAGACTTTGAATCTAGTACATACTTCAGAATCTCTTCAAAGGGATAAAGCTGTTGTCAATTTGATGCCTTCTACAGCTGGTGAGCCATCTGAAGAATTTGGAGTAAATTCTAATGATGATGACTCTGTTTCATTTGATGGGAGCATGAACTTAGGGGGAGATGAAGGCCCAAGTTCTATTCCAGATTTACCTGAATGAGCATTGACAAAGGAGTCAACACCAGGACAATTCAATGTATCTTTAGTCAGACAAATCATGTCTATCGAAAAAGCCATTCAGAACACCTCCAATGCTGGTACCAAGGTTCTTCTTCAAGCCCGCCTAGATTCTCTACATCTCATGAATCTACAGTAATTAAGACAGAATCTGAGTGTGGATAAACTCAAGAAGGATATAGCTGACTTGAAGTCCTACAACTCTGAGAAGCTGGATTCAGTCATGCCCTATGGTACCATGCAAGACTTGTTACTGAGACTGAGAAGAGAATCAGATGCTGAAAAGAGGCTGGCCAAGTTGGAGGACAGAGTTCAAGTCATTGAAAACTCTGTGGTCACCATTATTCAAAATCAACAGTCTCAAACAAGTCTTCTAATGCAACTGGATAAAGCACAAGAATTGACTCATCTCCTTGATGATAACAAAAAGGGGGAGAATAAAGTGGAAGGGGGAGGGGAGCCATCTACAAACATTCATATATCCAAAGTGGTAGTTCCTGCCATTACTACCTCTCCAACACTTCAAATCAAAGGAAAGCTTGATGGAATTGATCTAATCCAGCTAGCAGTAGCTGAGATGAAGGTGAAAGAGTAAATGAGACAAATTGATGAAAGGATGCAACCGGTGTTTGGCTCTACAACTACAAAATCCTTATTCAGTGAAATATAGCACAAAGGTTGAGCCAATCATTATGGAGCACAAGCCAGTAAGAAGGAATAAGGTTGAAGAAACTTCCTTCAGGAATTTGAAACCCATGGTACTCAAGCCATCCACTAGATTCAACAGGGACTCTACAAAGAACCCTATAAACTTTGGTCAATCAAAAGAAGTAGATTTTCCTCTTCCAAAACCTGATGAAGACAAAGTTTTGGGTGGCAGCATCATAAAGCACAAAGAGGCCAATGATGTAGTGGAAAGAATGAATATGGCTATCATTTATAGAGAGGGAAAGAGTATCTGTGTGATGCAAGGACATCCCAAATTCTCAAAAGCCAAGAGGGAAGAAACCATGAGGTTAAAGGAAGAAGCTAAAAAGCTGAAGGCTGACAAAAGAGCACAAGCAAAGCTTGAAAAACAGCTAGAGTCAAGTCAGACTGAAGAAAGGAAGAAGATTGAAGACAAGAGTAAAGAAGACAAGATTGAAAGCAGAAATGTGGATATGGGGAATGTGGTTGGTGAGAGTGTGGAGGAAAGAAAGGAATGGCAGAAAGGGAACAGAAAGAAGGCCAATGCAAAAAGGAAGAGTGGAGATGACACTGAAGAAATCCAATCAAAATCTAAACCACTACCTTCCATTCCTGAACCTTTTGTTGCTGACCCTAGTATAAATGTCCATGGTGAACCAATCATCCCTAAAGAGGAACCTATTGATTGGGACACCATCAACTTGCCTACCTTCCTAACTACCTCTCCACCACCAAAGAAACTGAAAAGAAAATCCAAATCTACACCTCCCCTAACCTCAAGTAAATTCACTCAGAAATATAAACCTAAGCCTAAGCCACAAGCCTCAAAGGATGATTATATTCACAATTGTGACATAAAGGAGTTTACAGATATTGAACTCTATCTGGATGAGCTGGAGGAAGTAAGGGGAATAAGTGCATACAAACAGCTCCCAGAAAGGCTAGTGTTCAAATATAAAGGAAGTGAGGAAATGACTTGGCCTCTTCAAAGAATTCTGAATGAAGGCTATTCTACCTTGGTTAGAGTCTACTCAGCTATCAAAAGGGATTCTGGCTTTACCAGGACTTCCAAAACTGAGATTCTCAACAAGATTGCCAGCATAAGGAAAACTTGGTGGGAGTCTAATTCCTTGCCTAGAACATTACTCATCCCTGAGCATGGAATTGCAGTTCATAAATCACCTCATTGGCTGATGGAGTTCAGAGACAATAAATGAGTCAGAAGATTTTTCAGGCTTGAAGACCAGCTTAAAATTTCCAGTAATGAAACTCTCAAGGAGATGCAATCTAAGTTGGATATCAGTGAAGAAGATGAAGCTGAATTCTACAGACAACTCCAACTCCAAGTAGAGGAAAATGACAGGAGGCTAGGGAAGAAAACAAGGGATCAAAGGAAAAGAAAATAATTTGCTCAGCCTAAAGGAGCATCCTTGAAAATAATGTAATTCTTTAATTCTATCTCAGTACATACACTTTTGCAGCACTTTTGAATTTCTACTTGATTTCAGTTCATATATTTGTTAAGTGTTTTGTTATCATCAAGTTAAACCCAAATTTATGCCTACAATTCTAGTAGACATAAATAGGGGGAGATAGTTAGGGATATGTGTATTAGTTTGATGATAAGTTAAACAAAACACTTAAGTAAAAATCTAGTGTTTGTATCCTTAACGGATAAGACCACTCTGGCTATCCGTTAATGGAGCAGCTTTACTTAGAAATAAGTTTAGTATTGTAGCACATTTCAATTTCTGTATTTAAGCTATAATTCTTATAATGTTGTGGGAAAATATAAGTCATATTGACTACTAGTGGATATGCAAATAGGAGGGCTAATTGTAAATATTTCATGCCTTGTAATTTTGTATAGGTGAAGTAGTATCAGCGGATAAATTAAAGGCCTTCAACGGATGAGAAACAAAGCTTCAACGGATGTCTCTAAAGCTTCAACGGATAACATCGATCAACGGATGAGTGCATCAACAGATAAAGCTTCAACTGCTAATGCATCAACGAATAAAGCTTCAACTGCTAATGTAACACCCCCAGATTCGGGGTCGGGGATCTGGGTCGTCACGGTCTTTCATTCCACAATATCACTTCACTTAATTAATAATAATAACCTTATGCTGTGACCCCACACTAACACACACCACAACCCGTTATAGTCTCAGAGATGAAATTGAAATAAGTACAAGTCTTTGAATCCACAATTTAAAATTATTACAACCCAAAATGATTACTTGATAATTTACAGTTAATTGCCATTATCTGCCACAAGTTATAATTATACATAATTGATTCTCAAAAAGAGAATGCCTGATCTACCAATAGATCTACCTCTGCAGCTATAGCAGCCACAACATCATCGGGAAGACGCGGGACGCTTCCCACGCGCTTGCGCTGGGTCTGCTGGAGTCTGGCCATCTTTCCTAACTGTTGTTGTGTGATGAAGAAATAAAGCAAGAGTGAGCCTTACAGCTCGCAAGATAATATATAGTGATAACAATAATATAAGTATCTAAATGGATACTTACTAGAATCTTTTATCGTGTGTAAGATAATTACTAGTATATACTTACTAGTATATGAGCCTTCTCATAGTACTCATGAAAGTCTTGGTCAAAAAAAATGAACCAAGTTTGATATCTTAATGCGATGAAGTCGCAAAATATTCAGTATATATACATATATACTTTTCAAAATATTGGAAGTCCTCTTCCATGCATAATATACACAAAATCCCAGTGTATAACTGTATATATAAAAAAAATATCGTTGCAAGGTGATCTCATACATCTAACCTTGTCTCAACGTTTTTCTGAAAATCTTTGTCATTCATAAGACAATTATTAACTAGATATAAGTTTAAAAGATGAGGTTACCAAATACCCCAATATACTTATATCTTTCCCAATACTACTTGAACTACCACCGTTCAAGTTATAACCAGTTTCAAAAGTTCATCACATAGATGAGACTACAAGACAAGATTTGAATAGATTCAATCTTTGAAATATTATTGAATGAAATAAAGTTACGAGATACTTTATTTAGTCCCGATATATATATATCCACATATATATCTCTTTAAACATTTCCTGGAACCTCTGTTATGTAAAGTATGAACAGAGTTTGAAACATCCAATGAATTTTGGAAAGGAAAAGAATTTTGGCATAAACCAGATATCTTGCTGATCAGGCAAAGATACCAATAAGTAACCTTTTCTACTGTAGATGGATGAATTCCTCACCGGTCATCACCCTGGCCGCATTAGGACCTCGCGCTAGACCGTTACCCGGCCCCTCACGCGTTGATGGACTGCCACCCAGCCACTTACACTTTCATAGACCGTACCCCGGCCTGTCGCTTATGCCGACTCAATTAGATGGGCTTACTTCCCGAACATTGGGCAAGTAATCAATTCATTTACCAAAACTGCAACCTCGTTGCGAATATAAAACACACCACAGAGCCGGATTCCTCAGGTTTTGAGCGAGTATTTAAATCCCCTTAAAAAGGAAGATCTTAAATATAAAAATGAGTTTTGGGATCCGCTCTAACTTTAAAAAATCATTTTGAAGACTCGAAAACACTTTAAAGAGTGTTTGGAGTAAAACTGATTTAATGAAGTAAATCAGTCCCCAGAATATTTAGAAAATGACTGAATATTATTATTTAAATAATATTCCCATAAAGAATAATCTTTATAAAAATAATTGAAGTAGAAGTATTAAAACTTATACTTGAAACGAGTATTAAATAACCAAAGATATACTTATACGAAAGTACTATCTTTATTTGAATAATCGAAAATAAGTTTGATTATTGACACCTTATTCTTTAATAAAATAAAGAATATATTGCAGTAATAAGCGGAGTCATAATACGTCGAATGAATATTATAAATAATATTCATAAAATAAAGGAGTCATACATCCTCAAATGAATATCCAAGTAATATCCAATAATAATATAAAAGAGTCATAAGCCCTCGAATGAATATTCAAAATAATATTCAATAATAAAATAAAGGAGTCATAAGTCCTCGGATGAATATTCGAAATAATATTCAATAAATAATATAAAAGAGTCATAAGCCTTCGAATGAATATTCAAATAATATTCAGATAAATAAATAAAAGGAGTCATACGCCTTCGAATAATATTCGAAATAATATTCAATAATAAAATAAAGTTAAAGTTATCGAATAAACCTTATTCGATTAATAGTTTGGAAAACTATAACCATATATATATATAAATATATATATATATATATATATATCCATATCCATATATATACAAAATCTACTCGGGATCCTCGACTCCCGGTTTTAGAAAATATTTTCACCTTTGGGTCCCTATACTAAGGGTATATGCAAGTTACCGCTATTTTCTAGCATAGGTATTATCAACTGAACCAACAGATATATATTGCAAGAATATGAAACAGGCATGCATATATATACCATATCAGCATGCTTCAATATATCGCAACATTTGCTAATTAACCAACATGCATCTATCGCAAGATAATGCATATACATATATTCATCACAACAACAGTTATAACGGGTAGAAAACTTGCCTGAGCGACTGGGGGTTACGAATGGCTCGGGACGAGTCTGGTAACCTATAAAGAACAAGTAAGTTGGAATTAAACCAAAATCACTTGTAATTCTATACTTTAACTAACTTAGACTCTAACGCTTGTTTTGCGCTCACTGATTCGCTTAAGTCACTCGGGTACCCTCGGCTCCACCATTTTTAATAATTTAACCTTTACGAGTTTTAAAGCGATTCCTTCGCGAGTGTCTTACCAACTGCCTAACACACTTACCATAAATGTTTCATACATTAATTAACCCTTTTTGGTCTTTAACCTATGCTTCAAAGTAAGGCGAGGGGAAAAGTTTCGTTCGCGAAACGCCGTTACTTGAAACGGTCGTTTCTCCTAAACCGTGCATCGGAATCGAACGAACTACATATCAAAACGAAGCCCGTAACATGAGCTATCTAAACATGGCAGTGGTCATAATCTAGCTGGGGGTTCTCGGGTCCTAATGTTATGCACAAAAACAGTCTACAGAAAATCGGACGTTACGACGGCTATGTTTACGCGATTTCCCAATTTTTAACCATTCAAAACCAACCACAAACCAACCTCAAATCCAACATACAACCAACATCCATCCTCATCACATCATAACAACCCCAACCAATTCAATTTAATCATCATACTTATGCCTAAACTTAACTTTAATCATAATTAAGTTCTTTTAATCAAAACCACAACATTTACCATTCCATTTCACTACCATTCCAAATCCCAAACTCTAAATCACAACAACAAGCTACAATATCATCCTACCAATTAAAATCATCTTATAATACATAGGGATCTAGGGTTTGGAGATGGTATACCTTCCTTGAAGTGGTGGGATGAGCTAGGAAGCCTTAAGAAGCTTTGAGAAGTCTTAGGAAAGCTTGGATCTTCAAGAAAAACAAGAAAACTTCAAGTTAAAAAACTTGAAAACACTATTCATAGTCTTCTTCTTTGATTAAATGAAGAAGATTGAGAAGGAATTGATGGCTTAAACTCATGGTATAGCCCTAACTAAGCATGAAGATGATTAGGGAATTTACTCACCAATTTAGGAAGCTTGGATCTTGAATTTTTGAAAATTCTTGCCTAATGAATAGTAAAAAGCCGAGAGCTTCAAGAACAAAGCCTTGGTTGCTTTTTGATTTTTGATGAAAATGATTTTTGCTTGGCTTGGTTGCTTGGTTTTTGTGCTTGCTTTAGTCAATTACCTTCTTGCCCTTGAATTTGTGTGGTTACAAAGCCACCACACCTCCTTCCTTTCTTGTCATGCCTATGTCACCTTGCACATGTCATAATGCTCCCACTTGTCCACACCTTGTGGTTTGATGATGTCACAATCCCTGGCTTCTTGTACAAGCTTGTCTCTTGGTCACTTATTTGTTTTACGGTTCGCTTATCTTTCGTTCTCGTTTATCGTTTGAGGGATCATACCCGGGATCTTATTACTTAGGTTCCCTTAACCTTTCTCAATATATTGTATTCCTTTTATGATCCTCTCTTATAATCCTTTAATTTAAATCCTTTTTATCCTGTTACCTTATACTCAATTCTCTCCGTATCTTGTGAATTTCCGGGAAAAATCAAAGTGTTCGGAATTGGATTCTGACAATCTTTACATACACTTATATACCACATAGAGTACTAATAATATCCCATAAGATCAATAACAGAACCCCTACATAGCGTGGCATGAAAAGTTTTCTCGTTCAGCAAAAACACTATTCATAAGGGTTTCAAAATTTCTCAAAAATTGGGGTTATTACAGCTAATGCATCAACTGATAAAGCTTCAACTGCTAATGCATCAACAGATAAAGTTTCAACTGATAAAGCATCAACGGATAAAGCCATCAACGGATGAAAGCTTCAAAGGATGCTAAGTTCAATAGCAGTTGACAGTGACAATTCATAAGCTGACAGAGGCACATGGGTTGACAGAGACAATTGGAATGTGGTAGCCTCTTGGAGGAATCAAGAAAATGCAGCATTTTCTTTCTGGTGCAAACAAGGAAGTATTCAAAGATTCACAGTTTATCCTAGATTGCATTGGATAGAGAAATGAAGAAGAAACATGTGAAGAATCTTTTTAATTGTATTTGTGCTTTTGTCTTCACTTGTAATCTTGGTGATATATAAACCAAGTTGCAGCTAGTAATTAGATGGTGAATTTTCCAGAGCTGTTTAGAAAAACATAGAGAGAAAATCATCTAGTTTGTACTAGGACGCAGCTGTGATCAATTCTTTTGAATCACAGATTTTCTGAAATACACATCTCTGGTGGAACAACAAATCCACCAGAATTTTTTTTAAAGCCTTTGTGTTATTTACATTTGTGTCTTGAATACATATCTGTCTGCACCTGCTCAAAGCAATTCACACACAACTGTTCATCAAAACACTTAGCCTTTGAAACTGCTCAAAACTTGAAAAAGTTTTGAGATTTACATTCAACCCCTTCTGTAAATCTCATTGTTAGTTCCTTGGGAATAACATGCATCACCAAGAACTACGTTTTGGTTGATACTTGGCATACGCCAAGGTACGTAGGCATCTTGTGAGGGCAGGTTCAAGCCACGAAACACAAGCGTAGCCATTAAAACTCGAAACTTATCAAATCCTAATATTAAATACACGCAATAAACAAGTACATATTTTTTTACCCATAACATTTGGCGCCGTGTATGGGAAAAAGATGACAACCATGAAAGCGCGAAGAACCACCGAGAAACCACCTGTTGCGATGCACAACGTCACATCCAATATTGAGATTCCATCACATTCAAACCTTAGTATCTGAAGGACTGATCTCTCAGAGATGGAGATCCCCATTACCCAACGGTTGATCCAAAGAATGGTCTCCAATCTCAGGGGATGAATAATTAAGGGAAAAGTCCCAAACTATAGATGGTGCTCTCACTAATGAGCACCTAAATTTCAGATGTTAATAATTGTGTTTGCCTCAAGGATGAATGATCACCCACTTTATGAGATGTAAAATTTCGAGGAGGAATGCAAGACCGAATACATGAGGAGTACGACCATCAGTATTTGTAAGGGCTAAACCTTATTAAAGGAAGAAGTTATTATTTTTATGATCCCCATATCGTGGATATTGATTGTTCATACGAAGAGGATATCGGCCCAAGAAGGGTGTAGCCGATTAAGGAACCTGTTGTCAAATGGCGTTTCTATCCCGGAAGACGTGAATGGGAAAATTCCCAAATCATAAAGAAGAGGATCCGTGTTCATGAAGCACACATCCGGGAACCCAAAAATCATAGGGAAATCACTATCTACCAACCACAACTCAAGTTGTTGCTTCCACCATACCAAAACTTTCAATCACACAATTAAGAAGCCGGTCCCGTAATTATGGGATTCCTTGTGACCCGAATGCTGATTCAAGGGACCGATACCCCATCTCAAGGAGTGGAAAACAAAGGGATGAGTTCCCAATTGTATTTCAGTTGTTAACAAATATGTTTTCATCTAGGAGGAACGCTAATAGACCTGATTGGAGTAAATTTTAGCGTCAACCATATTAGAAGTATGAATTTTGGTATTTGAAAGGGCTGAGCCCCATTAATAAAAGAGTCTGAGATTTCTTTTGTCCCAACACCTAGGACAGTGATCGTCCATCTGGTAAGGAGACCGAGCCAAGAAGGAGATTATTAAACAAAGAGACCGTTGTCATAATACGTTCTTAGTCTTGAGGGTATGAAGGGATGATTCCTCAAACCATTGTGAAAAAGAATTTGAGCCCATGGGGAGCACATAAAAAAGATTTAACAAGTTTGGAGATGGGTTAGTATAAAACTTGATCTTAACCCGAAGGGATAATTTAAGGTCCCAAATTCAAAAGATAGAATCCTCAAGTTTAAGGGTCGAATCCCCAATTTTTTATGGTAGTTGAGACCTTTGCTCTACCAATGTTCTCCTTTCCCGAACCATGGATGATTCGGGATATGGATTAAAGGATTATAACCAAGGAAGCGGGATTCAACATCAACCATGCAAAGGCTATAAACCCCCTTATATTCAAGGATTGAAACCCATGAATGAAAAAATTTATGATTATTCCAGTCCCTATATAGAGGATGATGAAATCTGAAGTGATAAGGATGCCACTCCAAGAAGGTGACGTCCAAGAAGTGACCGACCGAAGGAGGATGTCCCAAGCCTCGGGGGCCTCAAGAACGAAATCTTAGGATGATGAAAAGAGAATTTTTGATTTAATGGAGGAAAAAAACCCTGAAAAGGGAACAATAAACTAGACTACTTGCAAAATTTGGACAACTTGGAGCTCCGAGGGTCGATTGACCGATATAGTTGGTTCGAACGACCTTCCGTGAAGAAGGAAGACGGAAATCTCAAAGATTTGATGCCTCTGGAAGATCTGAATGATCCAACATATTTCTCCACAAGAGAAATTATGAATACCTATATTTCGAGGAAGCTGAAGGTACCCCGTCGGAGTGTATGATGGAGTTGGTAATCCGGCTAACCACGTAAGGAAGTTTACAAACTCTCTATTACAACAGCTGATGCACAATTTTATAAAGTGCATGAAATTTTCTTAAATTATGAGGGGCATTACTCGATAATGGTGCAAAAGTACATGAACTACTTTGCATCCCCCAAGAACATGAAACGAGGGTAAAAAGAATCCTTGTATGACTTAGACCGATTCAAAGAAAATTCCTGATCACCATATACTTGAATATATGTCAATGATAGTCCAACAAAAAGCCTGGGATGTTAACTTTAAGTTATCATTGGTTGAAACCAATCTGAAAAGCATACACAAGTTGTAACAGTAGGAAGGCGAAAATAAACAACATGAAGAAGAATTTAACCCCTAATATGAGCCAATGAAGATAAAGACGAGCAACAAAAGGAGGATCAGAAGTGTGATGCTAAGGATAAGTATCCCTGATGGAGACTCTTTCTCGATAAAGAATAACAGAGAATCGAAGTTCAACGAGTATGCATATTTTAATGCTCCAAGAAGCCGAATCTTGATAAACATGAAAAGATAAAGATGGTCGATGGCTAAAACCACTGTACGTTAACCCTAAAAAGAGGAACAAGAATTTGAATTCACAATTTCACGAAGAGGACATCGACGATTGCTGTCAACTAAGGAATAAGATTAAGTTCCTAATATGGAGAGGAATACCGAACAGGTTCACCACGATAATGAAGAAAGTAATATAATGATAAGATATGGG
The DNA here is from genome assembly GCF_009905375.1 of Apium graveolens. Classification (NCBI taxonomy): domain Eukaryota; kingdom Viridiplantae; phylum Streptophyta; class Magnoliopsida; order Apiales; family Apiaceae; genus Apium; species Apium graveolens. Next base: position 321,270,758 of record NC_133648.1, read on the forward strand.
ATCATGATACTCCATGAAAACACGCATCCCCGAGTGGCGGTTATCAAAATGATCTTTAGAAAACTAACAAACAATAGGACTTCAAGAAGTTTAGTGAAAGCTTGTGCCCGAAAGGTAGTACACCATAAGGAGCGACAGTGGAAATTGTCACTATTTTGATGATTCTGATTCGGAAGGGATGAAATTCCTCCATTAAGACCCGATGATCATCACACTATGATATAAAACTCTTAAAAAATCTTGGTAAATGGGACTCGCTAATTCCCAACTTGCCTTTTATGATATATTTCCACGATTAAAGGCCCGATTGATTCGGGGGCAGGTCCTCCCAAAAGAAGATATGGAATTTCGAAAGACCGACGGGCAATGAGGAAATTCAACAGCAGATATGATTCTTATCCATTTGTTGCCTGAAAAACCAAATAAGAAGATAAGTGTAATAACCCCAATTTTTGGAAATTTTTGAAACCCTTATGAATAGTGTTTTTGCTGAATGAGAAAACTTTTCATGCCACGCTATGTAGGGGTTCTGTTATTGATCTTATGGGATATTATTAGTACTCTATGTGGTATATAAGTGTATGTAAAGATCGTCAGAATCCAATTCCGAACACTTTGATTTTTCCCGGAAATCCACAATATACGGAGAGAATTGAGTATAAGGTAACAGGATAAAAAGGATTTAAATTAAAGGATTATAAGAGAGGATCATAAAAGGAATACAATGTATTGAGAAAGGTTAAGGGGACCTAAGTAATAAGATCCCGGGTATGATCCTTCAAACGATAAATGAAAGCGAAAGTTAAGCGAACCGTATAACAGATCAGCGGTCATTAGGCAACGATTAGGAAATTAATCAAAGGGATTAATGGGAATGATGTCATCCAACCAATAGAAAGAAGACAAGGAAGGAAGGATGACATCATGAGGATGAGGTAAGCATGACATGGGAAGGAAGGAGGTGTGGTTGAATAAGAACCACACAAATTCAAGGGCAAGGTAGTAATTTGCTAAATCAAATACAAATCAAGTCAACCAAGCCAAGTAAAAATCATTTCCATCAAAAAATCAAAACAACCAAGGCATGAGTTCATCTTGCTCACGGCTTTTTAGCATTTTCAAGGCATAGATTTTTCAAAATCAAAGATCAAAGCTTCCTAAATTGGTAAGAAAATTCCCTAATCATCTTCATGCTTAGTTATGGCTATATCATGAGTTTAAGCCATTAATTCTTTCTCTAACTTCTTCATTTAATCAATGAAGAAGACAATGAATAGTGTTTTCAAGATTTTTAACTTGAAGTTTGTCTTGTTTTCTTGAAGATCCAAGCTTTCTTAAAACTTCTCCAAGCTTCTTAAGGCTTCCTAGCTCCACCCACCACTTCAAGGAAGGTATACCATTTCCAAACCCTAGGTTCATATATATTATAAGGTGATTTTGATGAGTAGGATGTTATTGTAGCTTGTTGTTATGATTTAGAGTTTGAGATTTGGTATGGTAGTGAAATGGAATGGTAATTATTGTGGTTTTGATTTAAAAGAACTTAAGAATGATTAAAGTAAAGTTTAAGCATAAGTATGAATGGTTAAATTGAATTGGTTGGGGTTGTTATGATGTGATAAGGATGGAGGATGGTTGTATGTTGGATTTGAGGTTGATTTGGGTTGTTTGTGAATGGGTTAAAATTTGGAAATCACGTAAACATAGCCGTCGTAACGTCCGATTTTCTTTGGACTGTTTTTGTGCATAGCATTAGGACCCGAGAACCCCCTGCTAGATTGTGACCACTGCCATGTTTAGATAGCTCATGTTACGAGCTTCGTTTTGATATGTAGTTCGTCCGATTCCGATTTACGGTTTAGGAGAAACGACCGTTTCAAGTAACGGCGTTTCGCGGACGAAACTTTTTCCCTCGCCTTACTTTGGAATGTAGGTTAAAGACCAAAAAGGGTGAATTAATGTATGAAACATTTATGGTAAGTGTGTTAGGCAGTTGGTAAGTCAATCGCGAAGGAATCGCTTTAAAACTCGTAAAGGTTAAATTATTAAAAATGGTGGAGCCGAGGGTACCCGAGTGACTTAAGCGAATCAGTGAGCGCAAAACAAGCGTTAGAGTCTAAGTTAGTTAAAGTATAGATTTACAAGTGACTTTGGTTTAATTCCAACTTACTTGTTGTTTATAGGTTACCAGACTCGTCCCGAGCCATTCGTAACCCAAGTCGCTCAGGCAAGTATTCTATCCGTTATACTGTTGTTGTGATGAATACACTTGTATATGCATTATCTTGCGATAGATGCATGTTGGTTATTTAGCAAATTCTTGCGATATATTGTAGCATGTGATATGGTATATATGCATGCCTGTTTCATATTCTTGAAATATATATCTGTTGGTTCAGTTGATAATACCTATGCTAGAGGATAGCGGTATCTTGCATATACCCTTAGTATAGGGACCCAAAGGTGAAAATATTTTCTAAAACCGGGAGTCGAGGATCCCGAGTAATCTTGTATATATGGATATGGATATATATATATATATATATTTATATATATATATATGGTTATAGTTTTCCAAACTATTAATCGAATAAGGTTTATTCGATAACTTTAAACTTTATTTTATTATTGAATATTATTTCGAATATTATTCGAGGGCTTATGACTCTTTTATATTATTTATTGAATATTATTTGAATATTCATTTGAGGATGTATGACTCCTTTATTTTATTTAATGAATACTATTTATAATATTCATTCGAGGTATTATGACTCAGCTTATTTTATTTATTGAATATTATTTGAATATTCATTTGAGGATCTATGACTCCGATTATTTGCTGAGATATATTCTTTATTTTATTAAAGAATAAGATGTCAATAATCAAACTTATTTTCGATTATTCAAATGAAGATAATACTTTCATATAAGTATATCTTTGGTTATTTAATACTCGTTTCAAGTATAAATTTTAATACTTCTACTTCAATTATTTTTATAAAGATTATTCTTTATGGGAATATTATTTAATTAATAATATTCAGATATTTTCTAATATTCTGGGGACTGATTTACTTCATTAAATCAGCCTTACTCCAAACACTCTTTAAAGTGTTTTCGAGTCTTCAAAATGATTTTTAAAAGTCAGAGCGGATCCCAAAACTCATTTTTATATTTAAGATCTTCCTTTTAAAGGGGATTTAAATACTCGCTCAAAACCTGGGGAATCCGGCTCTGTGGTGTATTTTATATTCGCAACGAGGTTGCAGATTTGGTAAATGAATTGATTACTTGCCCAACGTTCGGGAAGTAAGCCCATCTCATTGAGTCGGCATAAGCGACAGGCCGGGGTACGGTCTATTATTGTGTAAGTGGCTGGGTGGCAGTCCATCAACGCGTGAGGGACCGGGGTACGGTCGAGCGCGAGGTCCTAATGCGGCCAGGGTGATGACCGGTGAGGAATTCATCCATCTACAGTAGAAAAGGTTACTTATTGGTATCTTTGCCTGATCAGCGAGATATCGGGTTTATGCCAAAATTCTTTTCCTTTCCAAAATTCATTGGATGTTTCAAACTCTGTTCATACTTTGCATAACAGAGATTCCAGGAAATGTTTAAAGGCATATATATATGTGGATATATATATATCGGGACTAAATAAAGTATCTCATAACTTTTTCATTCAATAATATTTCAAAGATTGAATCTATTCAAGTCTTATCTTGTGGTCTCATCAGTGGGATGAACTTTTGAAACTGATTATAACTTGAATGGCGGTAGTTCAAGTAGTATTGGGAAAGATATAAGTATATTGGGGTATTTGGTAACCTCATCTTTTAAACTTATATCTAATTAATAATTGTCTTATGAATGACAAAGATTTTCAGAAAAACGTTGAGACAAGGTTAGATATATGAGATCACCTTGCAACGATATTTTTATACAGTTATACACTGGGATTTTGTGTATATTATGCATGGAAGAGGACTTCCAATATTTTGAAAAGTATATATGTATATATACTGAATATTTTGCGACTTCATCGCATTAAGATATCAAACTTGGTTCATTTCTTTTGACCAAGACTTTCATGAGTACTATGAGAAGGCTCATATACTAGTAAGTATATACTAGTAATTATCTTACACACGATAAATGATTCTAGTAAGTATCCATTTAGATACTTATATTATTGTTATCACTATATATTATCTTGCGAGCTGTAAGGCTCACTCTTGCTTTATTTCTTCATCACACAACAACAGTTAGGAAAGATGGCCAGACTCCAGCAGACCCAGCGCAAGCGCGTGGGAAGCGTCCTGCGTCTTCCCGATGATGTTGTGGCAGCTATAGCTGCAGAGGTAGATCTATTGGTAGATCAGGCATTCTATTTTTGAGAATCAATTATGTATAATTATAACTTGTGGCAGATAATGGCAATTAACTGTAAATTTATCAAGTAATCATTTTGGGTTGTAATAATTTTAAATTGTGGATTCAAAGACTTGTACTTATTTCAATTTCATCTCTGAGACTATAACGGGTTGTGGTGTGTGTTAGTGTGGGGTCACAGCATAAGGTTATTATTATTAATTAAGTGAAGTGATATTGTGGAAAGAAAGACCGTGACGACCCGGATCCCCGACCCCGGATCTGGGGGTGTTACAATAAGTATGAATTTAATCTTGAGTGGTTACATATAAACTCGATAATGATGGCAGCCGGAGTACATTGAGGAAAATGAAGAGGAATTTTTGCCCTTGGCAGGCGAGAAACCACAAAAAAGTAAGCTAATTATAAGGACAACATTTCTAAGGTGCCACTCCTCATTAACTTTGCAATATTATCTATCTTTTTGCTGCTTTTATTTTGAAAAATCAGATGCCACCTACCAAAGGTTAGAAAGTAAATTTTTTTGAGCATCTCTATTGAAAGATCATGAGAGTCTACGATATAATAGAATTAAGAGCCTAGAAAAGGCAGAATATATGAAACACCTCCGAGAGGAATTTGAATTGCTGATGCACTACAAGATGATGTTAAATCCTACAAGGTGTACCTTCGAGGTAGGATCAGGAAATTTTTGGGCCACATCTCTGAGTGGGGAATCCAGGCCAATGTTGATAAAATTCCTGGTTATGGAACCTCCATCTTTCATTAAGAACATGGAGAAACTAAATAGTGCAATTTAGGAGAGGTTTATCTCCGAATCTAGTGACAAGTGTTTGCCCTTCTTTGTTGGGGTTAAACCCAAAAGGTAGTATGGGCTTGGTGATAGAAAACATAATTGGAATGGGTAATAATTGTATGGGTAGACAATTATTATCATAATTGAGTTGGACAATAATTGTGTGTGTTGACAATTATTATTATAATGGGAATGAGTAATAATTGTATAGGTAGACAATTATTATTGTAATCAGATTAGGTATGTCTTGTTGGCTAAGTTTGTGATGGCTATATATACATAGTCATGTTATTGTTTGGATGTATGCTTGAGTATTGTTTGACTTAAGTATCGCTCGAGTGAATACCGTTTGGAGAGATTGATTGTATTATTGATAATTGTTTGGATTAATAACACAAGTTGGGACGTGGATTTTTTCCGTGTCTTATATTGTGTGTGTATTTTGCATTGTTTTTTTGGTTGTATATTTGTGTGTATTCCCCCTAACAAGTCGTATCAAGAGCCAAGGTTCATGATGGAGAAGGTTGGGGATTTAAGATTGAATTGTTTAATGGAAGAAATAATTTTAACTTGTGGCAAAGCACGGTGAAAGATCTGTTAATTCAACGAGGGTTATATGCGACTCTTGGAGTGAAGAAGCCTACTGAAGTTGATGATATAGAGTGGGGAGACATGAAGTTATGTGCAACATCAACTACCTGGTTGGCCCTTGCACCAGAAATAAAGTATGATGTTTTTGAAGAGGACAATCCCAAGAATTTGTGGGAGAAGTTAACGAAGACTTATTACTGAAAGTCTTTGGCCGACAAGCTGTTTCTCAAGAAAGATTTGTTCGGGCTCAAGATGGAAGAAGAAGGGGATTTAAGAGATCATCCTAATTGTTTTAATGGCTTAATCAACCAGCTGAATAATTTGGATGAAAAATTGAAGGATGAGGACAAAGCTGTTCTACTAATACTGTCTCTACCGAATAAGTATAATAGTGTGATGACTTCTTTATTGGTTGGGAAAACGAAGTTAGATCTGGATGAGACTATTGTTGTTCTTTTGGAGGTCGAAAGATTGATGAAACAAGAATCAAGTGACACATCTGATGGAAGTGCATTTGTGGTACGTGCGCGTGACACGGAAAAAAGTATGTTAAGAAACATAACCCTAATATCAGGTGTTTTTATTGTGAGGAATTGGGTCATTTACAATTTATGTGTCCAAAGGCAAGAGAAGACTTGAGAGAGTTGAAGAAAAATCGAGGAGGGAGTAGTGTTTCGCTTGTAGAAGCTGATGAAGACGTTCTTTTGGTTCAAGAAGGGAAGGTATCAAAAGAAGAGTGGATGTTTGACTCGGGATGTTCTCATCACATATGTGGTAGGAGCGAGTGGTTTTCGTCCTACAAAAGTGTGAGGAAAAGATGGTAACTTACAGAATGGTAAACCGGTAAAGGTTGCTGGCATTGGTGAGGTAACAATGAAATGTCACAATGGCCGTGTTCAGAAGTTAAATCAAATAAGATACATACGGAGTTAAATCGAAATCTAATTTTGTTGGGTAAATTATGTAACACCCCCAGATCCGGGGTCGGGGATCCGGGTCGTCACGGTCTTTCTTTCCACAATTTCACTTCACTTAATTTATAATAAATAACCTTATGCTGTGACCCCACACTAACACACACCACAACCCGTTATAGTCTCAGAGATGAAATTTAAATAAGTACAAGTCTTTGAATCCATAATTTAAAAGTTATTACAACCCAAAATGATTACTTGATAAATTTACAGTTAATTGCCATTATCTGCCACAAGTTATAATTATACATAATTGATTCTCAAAAGTAGATGGTCTGATCTACAATAGATCTACCTCTGCAGCTATAGCAGCTACAACATCAACGGGAAGACGCGGGACGCTTCCCACGCGCTTGCGCTGGGTCTGCTGGAGTCTGGCCATCTCTCCTAACTGTTGTTGTGTGATGAAGAAATAAAGCAAGAGTGAGCCTTACAGCTCGCAAGATAATATATATAGTGATAACAATAATATAAGTATCTAAATGGATACTTAATAGAATCTCTATCATATGCAAGATAATTACTTACTAGATATAAGTAAAAACAAGGAATGAAGTTACCAATACTTCACCACACTTATATCATTTATAAAGCTACTTGAACTACCACCGTTCAAAGTATTATAAGTTTTAAGAAAACATCCCATAGATGACACCACAAGTTAAGACTTGAATAAATTCAATCTTTGAAATATTATTGAATGAAAAAGTTATGAGATACTTTATTTAGTCCCGATATATATATATCCACATATATATATCTCTTTAAACATTTCCTGGAACCTCTGTTATGTAAAGTATGAACAGAGTTTGAAACATCCAATGAATTTTGGAAAGGAAAAGAATTTTAGCATAAACCAGATATCTTGCTGATCAGGCAAAGATACCAATAAGTAACCTTTTCTACTGTAGATGGATGAATTCCTCACCGGTCATCACCCTGGCCGCATTAGGACCTCGCGCTAGACCGTTACCCGGCCCCTCACGCGTTGATGGACTGCCACCCAGCCACTTACACTTTATAGACCGTACCCCGGCCTGTCGCTTATGCCGACTCAATCACATGGACTTACTTCCCGAACATTGGGCAAGTAATCAAATTGTTTTCTCAAAACAGCAACCATATTGCGAATATAAAACACACCACAGAGCCGGATTCCCCAGGTTTTGAGCGAGTATTTAAATCCCCTTAAAAAGGAAGATCTTAAATATAAAAATGAGTTTTGGGATCCGCTCTAACTTTTTAAAAAAATCATTTTGAAGACTCGAAAAGACTTTAAAGAGTGTTTGGAGTAAAGCTGATTTAATGAAGTAAATCAGTCCCCATATATTAGAAAATATCTGAATATTATTATTTAAATAATATTCCCATAAATAATAATCTTTATAAAAATAATTGAAGTAGAAGTATTAAAACTTATACTTGAAACGAGTATTAAATAACCAAAGATATACTTATATGAAAGTATTATCTTTATTTGAATAATCGAAAATAAGTTTGATTATTAACACCTTATTCTTTAATAAAATAAAGAATATATTTCAGCAAATAATCGGAGTCATAGATCCTCAAATGAATATTCAAATGAATATTCATAATAATATAAAAGAGTCATAAGCCCTCGAATGAATATTCAAATAATATTCAAATAAATAAATAAAGTTAAAGTTATCGAATAAACCTTATTCAATTAATAGTTTGGAAAACTATAACCATATATATATATATATAAATATATATATATATCCATCCATATCCATATATACAAAATCTACTCGGGATCCTCGACTCCCGGTTTTAGAAAAATATTTTCACCTTTGGATCCCTATACTAAGGGTATATGCAAGATACCGCTATCCTCTAGCATAGGTATTATCAACTGAACCAACAGGTATATACTTCAAGAATATGAAACAGGCATGCATATATACCATATCACATGCTACAATATATCGCAAGAATTTGCTAAATAACCAACATGCATCTATCGCAAGATAATGCATATACAAGTGTATACATCACAACAACAGTATAACGGATAGAATACTTGCCTGAGCGACTTGGGGGTGAGAAAGGCTCGGGACGAGTCTGATAACCTATAAACAACAAGTAAGTTGGAATTAAACCAAAGTCACTTGTAATTCTATACTTTAACTAACTTAGACTCTAACGCTTGTTTTGCGCTTACTGATTCTCTTAAGTCACTCGAGTACCCTCGGCTCCACCATTTTTAATAATTTAACCTTTACGAGTTTTAAGGCGATTCCTTCGCGAGTGTCTTACCAACTGCCTAACACACTTACCATAAATGTTTCATACATTAATTAACCCTTTTTGGTCTTTAACCTATGTTTCAAAGTAAGGCGAGGGGAAAAGTTTCGTTCGCCAAACGCCGTTACTTGAAACGGTCGTTTCTCCTAAACCGTGCATCGGAATCGAACGAACTACATATCAAAACGAAGCTCGTAACATGAGCTATCTAAACATGGCAGTGGTCATAATCTAGAAGGGGGTTCTCGGGTCCTAATGCTATGCACAAAAACAGTCCAAAGAAAATCGGACGTTACGACGGCTATGTTTACGCGATTTCCCAATTTTTAACCATTCAAAACCAACCACAAACCAACCTCAAATCCAACATAAAACCAACATCCATCCTTATCACATCATAACAACCCCAACCAATTCAATTTAATCATTCATACTTATGCCTAAGCTTAACTTTAATCATACTTAAGTTCTTTTAATCAAAACAACAACATTTACCAATCCAACAACATCCCAAAACTCACTAATCTCTACATACACAACCATCAAGCCTCTCATGAACTAAAATACTCATATTATGCTCTTAACATTCAATAACAAAGCTTGGTTAAGAGATTATACCTTCCTTGAAGCTTTTTAACACAACACAAGAGCTTTGAATGCCTAAAGAACCTTGATCCTTGCTTGTATCACCTTAATCTTTCATAAAAATTCAAGAAAACTAAAGTTATTTCTTGAAGGTTACTATTCACCATCTTCTTCCTTGATTTATAGAAAAAGATTGGCTTGGAATTAGAAGCTTAAACTTATAGGAAGTATGTAACTATCCACGGGGAAGCTTAGATAATTACCTTGCTAAATAGTAAGTGGAGGAGCTTGGACTTTCATTTTTTAAGAAAACCACCCGAGAGCATGAAGAAGAAGAAGAGAGAATTTTGTGTTTTGGCTTGATTTGCTTTTGGTTGGTTGATTTTTGTTGTTTGTTTTAGTGAATTACCTAGTTGCCCTTGGTTTTGTGTGGTTAAAAAGTCACCACATCTCCTTCTTTTCTTGTCATGCCTATGTCACCTTGCACATGTCATAATGCTCCCACTTGTCCACACCTTGTGGTTTGATGATGTCACAATCCCTGGCTTCTTGTACAAGCTTGTCTCTTGGTCACTTATTTGTTTTACGGTTCGCTTATCTTTCGTTCTCGTTTATCGTTTGAGGGATCATACCCGGAATCTTATTACTTAGGTTCCCTTAACCTTTCTCAATATATTGTATTCCTTCTATGATCCCCTCCTATAATCCTTTAATTTAAATCCTTTTTATCCTGTTACCTTATACTCAATTCTCTCCGTATCTTGTGAATTTCCGGGAAAAATCAAAGTGTTCGGAATTGGATTCTGACGATCTTTACATACACTTATATACCACATAGAGTACTAATAATATCCCATAAGATCAATAACAGAACCCCTACATAGCGTGGCATGAAAAGTTTTCTAGTTCAGCAAAAACACTATTCATAAGGGTTTCAAAATTTCTCAAAAATTGGGGTTATTACAGTCTCCCCTCCTTAAAAGGATTCCGTCCCGGAATCAGATAGAAAACAAATGGGGATACTTCTTAATATTGCACTTTCTAACTCTCAAGTCAATTTTCCCATATTGTGGTCCTGCCACCAAACTCTGCCTAGTTTGATAATCCTTCCCCTAAGCACTTGTTCCTTTTCACTCTATAACCCTTCCTATTTGCTCCATATAGGTTACGTCGGGTTGCATGTCTATGCGCTCATATGCCCCTATTTATCTGGCATCTGAATTACACTTCCTTAACATTGATACGTGAAACATGTTACGAACTTGTTACATGTTCGGGGTTAGGGCTAGCTCATATGATAACTTCCCAATATGTCTTAATATATCCAAGGGTCCAACAATTCGTGGACTTAGCTTTCATTTCTTTCCGAACCTCATCCTTCCTTTCCAAGGGAATACCTATAACAACACTAGGTCCCCTACTTCCTATTCTTTGTCCTTTCGTGTCAAATCAACATATTTATCATGTCCATCTTGGGCTACTACCTGCCGTCCTCTGATTAGATCTATTATATCCCTGGTCCTTTGGACAACTGCGGGTCCGAGCATCTTGCGCTCTACAACTTAATCCTAACATAAGGGAGATCGACATTGTCTTCCCTCAAGGATCTCATAAGGCGATACCTCGATACTAACATACGATCGATTATCGTGAGATAACTTAATCTACGTTAAGTGATCATTCCAAATTCTTTCAAGTCTATTGCACAGACTCTCATTATAGCTTTTAGCATTAGAACTTTTGCTTCTCAATACCCATTCTTTTCCAGTTCGTAATCGCTATCACCTTTCGTTCCTAATATTATACTGGTTATACTTTTGCTCGCTAGCGTTCTATAACCTTTTAATAACCACGTCAACCTTAGTATCACGAATGTGTTCCCATTCCGCATACTACCACCACTTTATTACTCCTTTTTCAGTTGTTTCTATTTTCCAAAGTTTGATTAATCATGTAAAAGTAAAGGAATTTGTTGAGAGATCACTATGATCATGAACACTTGTTATATCGCATAGTTAGTACAGAAGGTGGCCAGCCTTTAGTACTTGACAAGCAATTAAACAATAGCTGGTATCCTACTCGGCTTCTATCACACAGATAGATAGTCATTCGGCAATACCTCCCCTTCTGGAAGGGTTGTTCTTCTCAGCTTACATGAAATGAAAAGAAGAGAAAAGAACGAACTGAAGAGAATTGTATATTCATAAAAAAAAATTTTATTGCCATAAAATATCTGGCTTGGAATCTACCTCTGAACTATAAAGGTTTGTCATAGAAGAACAAAACATATATGTATTTATATCAACATCAAGTATTATAGCATCGCATATCACGTGCCTAAATATTTTCGCTATCCCGTCCATCATTCTATGGACCCATGCTCTTCCTCGAGCTTATACACAATTACCTTTGAAACTCCCTCGACATCGAAAATCGAATCTGGGATCTCATTCTAGACATCATCGTTACTTGAATTCTATGCTTGCACCGCAACCTTCCTCGTATAATAATACGACTCTCTATTGATAAGAAAGAATAATAATTCACTATGTAGATACTCTACTTAATTAGTCTATCAATGGTAACTTATACACTACCACGACCCAATTAGTGGTACTCAATCTCAACACCCATTCCAATACAACTCTCATGGTTGTAATCAGCTCACTACTCGCAGAATCATTGCTGCCTTACTATGGTCCACCACTGACCCACTGTAGTCATTCATTTTCCATGAAATCTTAATAACTAACCATACGGAGTCCATACATCTCGTATCTAATTCTCCTAAGGAGTTAACATAACCACCAATCACAATTCATGAAGAACACTCCTGATCCTGACATACATACATGACATGAAGCAGATAAAAGTGCAGAAGAGTTTCAATCAAAGCAACGATAGCAGGTTAATACTATTCTTAATCATACGCCCTAAATAGAAGAATTAACTCAAGGGTTCATCTAGTCCTTTTTGAAACATGGTCCTGGATTATCTCAAGATAGGACCTTCTAAGATAGATAGCCCGTTCATGGCGATTACACGAATTAAACCTTTACCAACTACTATTACGGTTGGGTATTGCACAGTCATCAGAAGGAATGTCAATCTTCCAAACCATAATTCAACCTTCACATTTTTAACCATCATCACTGTATTCTTTTGGCACACGTGCCTATAATTATCCTCTTACCCTTAAAGTGTCGGCCACCTCTTTGGCCTTTCCTGATAGTAAAATTTCCTTACAGTCAATGTCATTTTAACCACCTCCAAATAAATTTTCTACCTTATTTCCGATCACTGCTTGAGTGAAGATGTTTTCCTTAAAATCAGATGGGAAAAAAAATATCACCATTTTTCCATAAGTTATTGCCTCAGTCTTTAGAGGCTAATCACTGTCAAGACTGACTCTCAATCATACTTAGAACATTTTTTTTATCTTAAGTCCTAATTGCCCTGAACAATTTCGACCATTACTGGTTCGATCCATACTTTCTCGTGGTTTAACACGTGCCCCACTTGGCATCATTATAATTACGTCATATTTCCTTTATCCACATTTCTATTCTTGAGAATTTTGAATATTACCTTTTTCCTTATAAAACCTCTAAGGTTATCCTTCAATCGTTCCTCCTGTATTCCCTAGATACAGGGCATATCACAATACCATTTACTAATAGTAGAACCATTATCTATATACTTCTGCAAAATTTCTCCACTGATTCTTAAAGGTTGTTGTTACCTTAACCCTTTCCCAATCATACTGTCAAAACTCATACTGTCCCTATTAAGGGTGACATGCCAACCTTTATGCAGTCCCCTAGGATTCATTTTAAGTTACCAATGTTCTATCCTTAATTCCACCTTTAAAAGGTACCTGCATCCTTCCATGGATAAATCAAGTCATATATCCCTGATAAGGGTGTCTTATTCAATCATTCCCACCTCGATAGTATATGTCTAATTTCACAATAACATTTGTATTCAAAATGGGGTCAATCAATATGGCCTCCAAAAGATAACAACGGTTATCCGCTTGTCTTTCCTGATTTGGTAATGATCACATGGATGATCTGGAAGATATTGGTCGTGTTCAACGTGAACTTCTTCTTAATAAATCCTTATTTACTTTTGTTGTTTATCTCAACAGTCATCTCAATGTTGGGATATCTTTCATACCTGGCGTCTCCCTTTCTGGGTATCATGCCACCGGTCTTACACTTCACATTCTTGAAGGTCACTTCCTTCATCCAATTTTCCTAGTTTCTTACTTTCTTGTCTCCTCAGTCTATCCGCGTCTCATTGTTTATCCTTCGAACTATCTCAATGTTTCCTCGAATCCTCCCAACTTAAAGGGGATAAAATATATGCATCTCTTATGCCTTTAACCGTCAACTTTAACTCATGGTGAATCACCCTCATCCTGACGATCATATACTTTTCTATTTCTATTAATATGAGTCTTTAGGGTTTCCTCATACCCAACTCCCTTATCATTCCTCAAACTCTGTTGCCTTTATATTCCTTTCCACTTTAATTTCTTTTTTTTTATTTTCCTTTCTCTTATCATTATTTTATGAACCAACACAACATAAGCATTGATTTCAAATATCCCGTCATTCTGGATTCGCGTCTTCAGAACGAATCTTAACAACTTTTACAGCTTAGATTCATAATTCATCATACTCGTCTGCCTTTGTTATGGCTCTAAAGCTTTTACATTATCTCCATAACCTTGGGAAGTACTTTCCTGAAAACAATTGACTGAACTTAAATCAGTTTATTATAATCTCTTGCTCCGTGCCTTCCTTGGCCTTTCACCAGCGGGTGGTCTCTCTCTTAGGAGGGTAAGTGACAAAAACAGTCCTTTATGGTTTGTCAATCATTTAGAATCTCAAATGATTCCTCTATTTCCTTTAGCCAGGCTCTTGCCTCGACTGGGTCAGCTTGTTCCTTAGAACTCAGAGAGCTTAGCGACTTAAAGGTCCTGAAAGAATTTCTCACCGCACTGTCTCCTCAGGGTGGTGGTTAGGGATAATAGTCTAAGTTCTTTTTAGACAGGTCCATGAATTGCCGTATAGGAGTACCGTCTCGGGTCTCCTTTCCTTACTCGACTTTCTGTTTCCTTAGTATGAAATGTTTCATCCTACTCCCCATAATTGGGGTCATCTTTTAATTTAAAATCCTCATTTTCCACTCCATTATGTCATGGGTTCCTTCTATCTTGATGGCGACCTCCCTGACTATCACGTTCAGGGTTTGCTCTAAATCTTATTCCTCAAACTATGGCTCTCATCTAAGTTCTCATCCTTATGCTCTTGAACTTTCGGAACCCAAATTCTATAGGAATACCTCATTATTCCCTTATCATCTTTCTCGATATTAATCTTTTATCTAATTGTTGGCTCTCTGCCTTCATTCATAACTTTTTCTGGCACAATATGATCTTTTCCAATAATTCGGGCTGTATTGCAATCTCAAACAGCTTTTCGGTACCGGCTCCGGTTACCTTCACTTCTATTTCCATTTTCTCAAAATCTCTTATAAACTCTCCAAAAGACATTATCATCTTGAGTCTCTCCTTTTTACTAAGGGCATCAGCCACCATATTGGCTTTCCCCGAATGATAGAGAATCTCACAATCGTAGTCCTTGATTAGTTCTAACCATCTCCTCTGGCGCATGTTGAGCTCTTTCTGCGTAAATATGTACTTGAGGCTCTTATGGTCTGTGAAAATCTCGCACTTCTCTCCATTCAAGTAGTGCCTCCAATCTTTAGGGTAAAACTATTGCCACGAGCCTAAGCTCATGGGCGGGGATATCGAATTTCATATTACCTTAATTGTCTTGACGCAGACGCGATTATCTTGCTGTGCTAAGAAGCACCCTAATTCCTTATGCGAAGCGTCACTTACAAATCACAAAATCTCCTTTTTCCATCCGGCAATGCCAGCATAGGGGCCATCACCAACCTCTGCTTCAGTTCTTGAAAGCTGTTCTCGCATTTCTCTGTCCATTCGAACTTCTCAGTCTTACGAGTAAGCCGCGTTAAAGGGGCTACTATCTTTACAACTTGAACGAACCTCCGGTAGTGACCGGCCAATCCTACCTCTGGTAGTCGACCAAACCATGGTCATCAATTCATCAGTGGTCCTTTATCCAATCCTGTCAGGATCCTCCATGGGATCCTCCTCAACAACTATCCCTTCTAGGACAACATCCTCAACCGCTAAATCCTCAATATCAACATCATCCGGTCCTGCATTAGGACACTCTATCGGATCCACAATCCGATCTCCAATTAGTAATAAAATATCATCGCGATGTTGCTCCTCAACCTCAGGGTTCGGAGTCCCGCTACCATATACGATAACGAACTACGCTCCTATCACGATATTTATAAGGGTTCCCATAAGGGTTTTAACTGTCAGTACTACGTTAGGTAGCCCGACTATGAACTTGGCAAGAGTTCTTATTATCTTAGTGAACTTATTATCTTAACGTCACATCATCTCTGAGGTTTATAACGCTTAGCTCTGATACCATTTCTGTAACACCCCCAGATCCGGGGTCGGGGATCCGGGTCGTCACGGTCTTTCTTTCCACAATTTCACTTCACTTAATTTATAATAAATAACCTTATGCTGTGACCCCACACTAACACACACCACAACCCGTTATAGTCTCAGAGATGAAATTTAAATAAGTACAAGTCTTTGAATCCACAATTTAAAAGTTATTACAACCCAAAATGATTACTTGATAAATTTACAGTTAATTGCCATTATCTGCCACAAGTTATAATTATACATAATTGATTCTCAAAAGTAGATGGTCTGATCTACAATAGATCTACCTCTGCAGCTATAGCAGCTACAACATCAACGGGAAGACGCAGGACGCTTCCCACGCGCTTGCGCTGGGTCTGCTGGAGTCTGGCCATCTCTCCTAACTGTTGTTGTGTGATGAAGAAATAAAGCAAGAGTGAGCCTTACAGCTCGCAAGATAATATATATAGTGATAACAATAATATAAGTATCTAAATGGATACTTAATAGAATCTCTATCATATGCAAGATAATTACTTACTAGATATAAGTAAAAACAAGGAATGAAGTTACCAATACTTCACCACACTTATATCATTTATAAAGCTACTTGAACTACCACCGTTCAAAGTATTATAAGTTTTAAGAAAACATCCCATAGATGAAACCACAAGTTAAGACTTGAATAGATTCAATCTTTGAAATATTATTGAATGAAAAAGTTATGAGATACTTTATTTAGTCCCGATATATATATATCCACATATATATATCTCTTTAAACATTTCCTGGAACCTCTGTTATGTAAAGTATGAACAGAGTTTGAAACATCCAATGAATTTTGGAAAGGAAAAGAATTTTGGCATAAACCAGATATCTTGCTGATCAGGCAAATATACCAATAAGTAACCTTTTCTACTGTAGATGGATGAATTCCTCACCGGTCATCACCCTGGCCGCATTAGGACCTCGCGCTAGACCGTTACCCGGCCCCTCACGCATTGATGGACTGCCACCCAGCC
The DNA here is from genome assembly GCF_009905375.1 of Apium graveolens. Lineage (NCBI taxonomy): Eukaryota > Viridiplantae > Streptophyta > Magnoliopsida > Apiales > Apiaceae > Apium > Apium graveolens. The sequence goes on from NC_133648.1 coordinate 321,287,939, forward strand.
ACTTACACTTTATAGACCGTACCCCGGCCTGTCGCTTATGCCGACTCAATCAAATGGACTTACTTCCCGAACATTGGGCAAGTAATCAAATTGTTTTCTCAAAACAGCAACCATGTTGCGAATATAAAACACACCACAGAGCCGGATTCCCCAGGTTTTGAGCGAGTATTTAAATCCCCTTAAAAAGGAAGATCTTAAATATAAAAATGAGTTTTGGGATCCGCTCTAACTTTTTAAAAAAATCATTTTGAAGACTCGAAAACACTTTAAAGAGTGTTTGGAGTAAAGCTGATTTAATGAAGTAAATCAGTCCCCATATATTAGAAAATATCTGAATATTATTATTTAAATAATATTCCAATAAAGAATAATCTTTAAAAAAATAATTGAAGTAGAAGTATTAAAACTTATACTTGAAACGAGTATTAAATAACCAAAGATATACTTATATGAAAGTATTATCTTTATTTGAATAATCGAAAATAAGTTTGATTATTAACACCTTATTCTTTAATAAAATAAAGAATATATTTCAGCAAATAATCGGAGTCATAGATCCTCAAATGAATATTCAAATGAATATTCATAATAATATAAAAGAGTCATAAGCCCTCGAATGAATATTCAAATAATATTCAAATAAATAAATAAAGTTAAAGTTATCGAATAAACCTTATTCGATTAATAGTTTGGAAAACTATAACCATATATATATATATAAATATATATATATATATATCCATATCCATATATACAAAATCTACTCGGGATCCTCGACTCCCGGTTTTAGAAAAATATTTTCACCTTTGGGTCCCTATACTAAGGGTATATGCAAGATACCGCTATCCTCTAGCATAGGTATTATCAACTGAACCAACAGGTATATACTTCAAGAATATGAAACAGGCATGCATATATACCATATCACATGCTACAATATATCGCAAGAATTTGCTAAATAACCAACATGCATCTATCGCAAGATAATGCATATACAAGTGTATACATCACAACAACAGTATAACGGATAGAATACTTGCCTGAGCGACTTGGAGGTGAGAAAGGCTCGGGACGAGTCTGATAACCTATAAACAACAAGTAAGTTGGAATTAAACCAAAGTCACTTGTAATTCTATACTTTAACTAACTTAGACTCTAACGCTTGTTTTGCGCTTACTGATTCTCTTAAATCACTCGAGTACCCTCGGCTCCACCATTTTTAATAATTTAACCTTTACGAGTTTTAAGGCGATTCCTTCGCGAGTGTCTTACCAACTGCCTAACACACTTACCATAAATGTTTCATACATTAATTAACCCTTTTTGGTCTTTAACCTATGTTTCAAAGTAAGGCGAGGGGAAAAGTTTCGTTCGCGAAACGCCGTTACTTGAAACGATCGTTTCTCCTAAACCGTGCATCGGAATCGAACGAACTACATATCAAAACGAAGCTCGTAACATGAGCTATCTAAACATGTCAGTGGTCATAATCTAGCAGGGGATTCTCGGGTCCTAATGCTATGCACAAAAATAGTCCAAAGAAAATCGGACGTTACGACGGCTATGTTTACGCGATTTCCCAATTTTTAACCATTCAAAACCAACCACAAACCAACCTCAAATCCAACATACAACCAACATCCATCCTTATCACATCATAACAACCCCAACCAATTCAATTTAATCATTCATACTTATGCCTAAGCTTAACTTTAATCATACTTAAGTTCTTTTAATCAAAACAACAACATTTACCAATCCAACAACATCCCAAAACTCACTAATCTCTACATACACAACCATCAAGCCTCTCATGAACTAAAATACTCATATTATGCTCTTAACATTCAATAACAAAGCTTGGTTAAGAGATTATACCTTCCTTGAAGCTTTTTAACACAACACAAGAGCTTTGAATGCCTAAAGAACCTTGATCCTTGCTTGTATCACCTTAATCTTTCATAAAAATTCAAGAAAACTAAAGTTATTTCTTGAAGGTTACTATTCACCATCTTCTTCCTTGATTTATAGAAAAAGATTGGCTTGGAATTAGAAGCTTAAACTTATAGGAAGTATGTAACTATCCATGGGGAAGCTTAGATAATTACCTTGCTAAATAGTAAGTGGAGGAGCTTGGACTTTCATTTTTTAAGAAAACCACCCGAGAGCATGAAGAAGAAGAAGAGAGAATTTTGTGTTTTGGCTTGATTTGCTTTTGGTTGGTTGATTTTTGTTGTTTGTTTTAGTGAATTACCTAGTTGCCCTTGGTTTTGTGTGGTTAAAAAGTCACCACATCTCCTTCCTTTCTTGTCATGCCTATGTCACCTTGCACATGTCATAATGCTCCCACTTGTCCACACCTTGTGGTTTGATGATGTCACAATCCCTGGCTTCTTGTACAAGCTTGTCTTTTGGTCACTTATTTGTTTTACGATTCACTTATCTTTCGTTCTCGTTTATCGTTTGAGGGATCATACCCGGAATCTTATTACTTAGGTTCCCTTAACCTTTCTCAATATATTGTATTCCTTCTATGATCCCCTCCTATAATCCTTTAATTTAAATCCTTTTTATCCTGTTACCTTATACTCAATTCTCTCCGTATCTTGTGAATTTCCGGGAAAAATCAAAGTGTTCGGAATTGGATTCTTACGATCTTTACATACACTTATATACCACATAGAGTACTAATAATATCCCATAAGATCAATAACAGAACCCCTACATAGCGTGGCATGAAAAGTTTTCTCGTTCAGCAAAAACACTATTCATAAGGGTTTCAAAATTTCTCAAAAATTGGGGTTATTACAGTCTCCCCTCCTTAAAAGGATTCCGTCCCGGAATCAGATAGAAAACAAATGGGGATACTTCTTAATATTGCACTTTCTAACTCTCAAGTCAATGTTCCCACATTGTGGTCCTGCCACCAAACTCTGCCTAGTTTGATAATCCTTCCCCTAAGCACTTGTTCCTTTTCACTCTATAACCCTTCCTATTTGCTCCATATAGGTTACGTCGGGTTGCATGTCTATGCGCTCATATTGTAATAACCCCAATTTTTGGGAAATTTTTGAAACCCTTATGAATAGTGTTTTTGCTGAATGAGAAAACTTTTCATGCCACACTATGTAGGGGTTCTGATATGGATATTCTGAGATTTTATTAGTACTTTATATGGGATATAAGTGTATGTAAAGATCGTCAGAATCCAAATCCGAACACTTTGATTTTTCCCGGAAATACACAAGATACGGAAAGAATTGAGTATAAGGTAACAGGATAAAAAGGATTTAAATTAAAGGATTATAAGAGAGGATCATAAAAGGAATACAATATATTGAGAAAGGTTAAGGGAACCTAAGTAATAAGATCCCGGGTATGATCCCTCAAACGATAAACGAAAACGAAAGTTAAGCGAACCGTATAACAGATCAGCGGTCATTAGGCAAACGATTAGGAAGTTAATCAAAGGGATTAGTGGGAATGATGTCATCCAACCAATAGAAAGAGGACAAGGAAGGGAGGATGACATCATGAGGATGACATAAGCATGACATGGGAAGGAAGGAGGTGTGGTGGCTTTGTAACCACACAAATCCAAGGGCAAGAAGGTAATTGACTAAAGCAAGCACAAAAACCAATCAACCAAGCCAAGTAAAATCATTTTCATCAAAAATCAAAAGCAACCAAGGATTTGTTCTTCATTGCTCACGGCTTTTCACTATTCAAAAGGCAAGAGAAATTCAAAATCCAAGATCCAAGCTTCCTAAATTGGTAAGATAATTCCCTAATCATCTTCATGCTTAGTTAGGACTATATCATGAGTTTAAGCCATTAATTCCTTCTCAATCTTCTTCATTTAATCAAAGAAGAAGAAAATGAATAGTGTTTTCAAGTTTTTAACTTGAACTTTTTCTTGTTTTTCTTGAAGATCCAAGCATTCTTAAGACTTCTCAAAGCTTCTTAAGGCTTCCTAGCTCCACCCACCACTTCAAGGAAGGTATACCATCTCCAAACCCTAGATTCCTATATATTATAAGATGATTTTGATTAGTGGGTTGATATTGTAGTTTGTTGTTATGATTTAGAGTTTGGGATTTGGAATGGTAGTGAAATGGAATGGTAATTGTTGGGGTTTTGATTTAAAGGAACTTAAGTATGATTAAAGTTAAGTTTAGGCATAAGTATGAATGATTAAATTGAATTGGTTGGGGTTGTTATGATGTGATAAGGATGGATGTTGGTTGTATGTTGGATTTGAGGTTGGTTTTGTATGGTTTAAAATTGGGAAATCGCGTAAACATAGCCGTCGTTACGTCCGATTTTCTTTAGACTGTTTTTGTGCATAGCATTATGACCCGAGAACCCCCTGCTAGATTATGACCACTGCCATGTTTAGATAGCTCATGTTACGAGCTTCGTTTTGATATGTAGTTCGTTCGATTCCGATGCACGGTTTAGGAGAAACGACCGTTTCAAGTAACGGCATTTCGCGAACGAAACTTTTTCCCTCGCCTTACTTTGAAACATAGATTAAAGACCAAAAAGGGTTAATTAATGTATGAAACATTTATGGTAAGTGTGTTAGGCAGTTGGTAAGACACTCGCGAAGGAATCGCTTTAAAACTCGTAAAGGTTAAATTATTAAAAATGGTGGAGCCGAGGGTACCCGAGTGACTTAAGCAAATCAGTGAGCGCAAAACAAGCGTTAGAGTCTAAGTTAGTTAAAGTATAGATTTACAAGTGATTTTGGTTTAATTCCAACTTACTTGTTGTTTATAGGTTATCAGACTCGTCCCGAGCCTTTCTCACCCCCAAGTCGCTCAGGCAAGTTTTCTACCCGTTATACTGTTGCTGTGATGTAAATATATGTATATGCATTATCTTGTGATATTGCATGATTGTTATTAGCAAATTTTGCGATATATTGGAGCATGCTAATATGGTATATATGCATGTCTGTTTCGTAATCTGGTTATCTATCTGTTGATTTCAATGCTTATAGTTGCATAATACCTATGCTAGAAATAAGCAAGTAGTTGCGTATACCCTTAGTATAGGGGATAAAAGGTGAACATATTTCTAAACCGGGAGTCGATGTTCCCGAGTATATTATATATATATATATATTTATATATATATATATGGATATAGTTTTTAAAACTATTAATCGAATAAGGTTTATTCGATAACTTTAACTTTATTTTATTATTGAATATTATTTTGAATATTCATTCGAGGACTTATGACTCCTTTTACTTTATTAATGAATATTATTTTGAATATTATTCGAAGGCGTATGACTCCTTTTATTTATTTATCTGAATATTATTTGAATATTCATTCGAGGGCTTATGACTCTTTTATATTATTTATTGAATATTATTTGAATATTCATTTGAGGATGTATGACTCCTTTATTTTATTTAATGAATATTATTTATAATATTCATTCGAGGTATTATGACTCAGCTTATTTTATTTATTGAATATTATTTGAATATTCATTTGAGGATCTATGACTCCGATTATTTGCTGAAATATATTCTTTATTTTATTAAAGAATAAGGTGTAAATAATCAAACTTATTTTCGATTATTCAAATAAAGATAATACTTTTATATAAGTATATCTTTGGTTATTTAATACTCGTTTCCAGTATAAATTTCAATACTTCTACTTCAATTATTTTTATAAAGATTATTCTTTATGGGAATATTATTTAATTAATAATATTAAGTCATTTTCTAAATATTCTGGGGACTGATTTACTTCATTAAATCAGCTTTACTCCAAACACTCTATAAAGTGTTTTCGAGTCTTCAAAATGATTTTTAAAAGTCAGAGTGGATCCCAAAACTTTTTTTTTATATTTAAGATCTTCCTTTTAAGGGGATTTAAATACTCGCTCAAAACCTGGGGAATCCGGCTCTGTGGTGTATTTTATATTCGCAACGAGGTTGCTGTTTTGAGAAAACAATTTGATTACTTGCCCAATGTTCGGGAAGTAAGTCCATTTGATTGAGTCGGCATAAGCGACAGGCCGGGGTACGGTCTATAAAGTGTAAGTGGCTGGGTGGCAGTCCATCAACACGTGAGGGGCCGGGTAACGGTCTAGCGCGAGGTCCTAATGCGGCCAGGGTGATGACCGGTGAGGAATTCATCCATCTACAGTAGAAAAGGTTACTTATTGGTATCTTTGCCTGATCAGCAAGATATCTGGTTTATGCCAAAATTCTTTTCCTTTCCAAAATTCATTGGATGTTTCAAACTCTGTTCATACTTTACATAACAGAGGTTCCAGGAAATGTTTAAAGAGATATATATATGTGGATATATATATATCGGGACTAAATAAAGTATCTCTTAACTTTTTCATTCAATAATATTTCAAAGATTGAATCTATTCAAGTCTTAACTTGTGGTCTCATCTATGGGATGTTTTCTTAAAACTTATAATACTTTGAACGGTGGTAGTTCAAGTAGCTTTATAAATGATATAAGTGTGGTGAAGTATTGGTAACTTCATTCCTTGTTTTTACTTATATCTAGTAAGTAATTATCTTGCATATGATAGAGATTCTATTAAGTATCCATTTAGATACTTATATTATTGTTATCACTATATATATTATCTTGCGAGCTGTAAGGCTCACTCTTGCTTTATTTCTTCATCACACAACAACAGTTAGGAGAGATGGCCAGACTCCAGCAGACCCAGCGCAAGCGCGTGGGAAGCGTCCCGCGTCTTCCCGTTGATGTTGTAGCTGCTATAGCTGCAGAGGTAGATCTATTGTAGACCAGACCATCTACTTTTGAGAATCAATTATGTATAATTATAACTTGTGGAAGATAATGGCAATTAACTGTAAATTTATCAAGTAATCATTTTGGGTTGTAATAACTTTTAAATTGTGGATTCAAAGACTTGTACTTATTTAAATTTCATCTCTGAGACTATAACGGGTTGTGGTGTGTGTTAGTGTGGGGTCACAGCATAAGGTTATTTATTATTAATTAAGTGAAGTGATATTGTGGAAAGAAAGACTCGTGACAACCCGGATCCCCGACCCCGGATTTGGGGGTGTTACAGAAATGGTATCAGAGCCAAGCGTTATAAACCTCAGAGATGATGGGACGTTAAGATAATAAGTTCACTAGGATAATAAGAACTCTTGCCAAGTTCATAGTCGGACTACCTAACGTAGTACTGACAGTTAAAACCCTTATGGGAACCCTTATAAATGTAGCGATAGAAGCGTAGTTCGTTATCGTATATGGTAGCGAGACTCCGAACCCTGAAGTTGAGGAACATGAACGCGATGATGTTTTATTACTAATTGGAGATCAGATTGTGGATCCAATAGAGCGTCCTAACGCAGGACCGGATGATGTTGATATTGAGGATGTAGCGGTTGAGGATGTTGTCCTAGAAGGGAAAGTTGTTGAGGAGGATCCCATGGAGGATCCTGACAAGATTGGATAAAGGACCACTGATGAATTGATGACCATGGTTAGGTCGACTACCAGAGGTAGGATTGGTCGGTCACTACCAGAGGTTCGTTCAAGTTTGTAAAGATAGTAGCCCCTTTAACGCGGCTTACTCGTAAGACTGAGAAGTTCGAATGGACAGAGAAATGCGAGAATAGCTTTCAAGAACTGAAGCAGAGGTTGGTGATGGCCCCTATGCTGGCGTTGCCGGATGGAAAAAGGAGATTTTGTGATTTGTAAGTGACGCTTCGCATAAGGAATTAGGGTGCTTCTTAGCACAGCAAGATAATCGCGTCTGCGTCAAGACAATTAAGGTAATATGAAATTCGATATCCCCGCCCATGAGCTTGGGCTCGTGGCAATAGGTTTGCCCTAAATATTGGAGGCACTACTTGTATGGATAGAAGTGCGAGATTTACACAAACCATAGGAGCTCTAGTACATTTTGCGTAGAAAGAGCTCAACATACGCCAGAGGAGGCGGTTAGAGCTAATCAAGAATTATGATTGGGAGATTCTTTATCATTCGGGGAAAGCCAATATGGTGGCTGATGCCCTTAGTAAAAAAAAGGAGAGACTCAAGATGATAATGTCTTTTGGAGAGTTTATAAGAGATTTTGAGAAAATGGAAATAGTAGTGAAGGTAACCGGAGCCGGTACCGAAAAGCTGTTTGAGATTGCAATACAGCCCGAATTATTGGAAAAGAGCATATTGTGCCAGAAAAAGGTGATGAATGAAGGCAGAGAGCCAACAAATAAATATGAGATTAATACTGAGAAAGATGATAAGGGAATAATAAGGTATTCCTATAGAATTTGGGTTCCGAAAGTTCAAGAGCTTAAGGATGAGAACTTAGATGAGAGCCATAGTTTGAGGAATAGGATTTAGGGCAAACCCAGAGTGTGATAGTCAGGGAGGTTGCCATCAAGAAAGAAAGAACCCATAACATAATAGAGTGGAAAACAAGGTTTTTAATGTATAAGATAACCCCGATTATGGGAGAAGGTTGAAACATTTCATACTAAGGAAACAGAAAGTCGAGTAAGGAAAGGAGACCCGAGACGGTACTCCTATATGGCAATTTATGGACCTGTCTAGACATAACTTAGACTATTATCCCCAACCACCACCCTGAGGGGACAATGCGGCAGGAAATTCTTTCATGACCTTTAAATCGTTAAGCTCTCAGAGTTCCAAGAAACATGTTGACCTAGTCGAGGCAAGAGTCTGGCTAAAGGAAATATAGGAATCATTTGAGATTCTAAATGATTGACGAATCACAAAAGACTGTTTTTATCACTCACCCTCCTAAGAGAGAGACCACCTGCTGGTGAAAGGCCAAGGAAGGCACGGAGCAAGAGATTATAATAAACTGATTTAAGTCCAGTCAATTGTTTTCGGGAAAGTAATTCCCAAAGATAAGGAGATAGTGTAAAAGCTTTAGAGTCAGAACAAAGGCAGACGAGTATGATAAATTATGAATCTAAGTTGTAAAAGTTGTCAAGATTCGTTCTGAGGATACGAATCCAGAATGACGGGATGTTTGAAATCAATGCTTATGTTGTGTTAGTTCATGAAATAATGATAAGGAAGTTGGGTATGAGGAAACCCTAAAGACTCGTAGTAATAGAAATAGAAAAGTAAGTAATCGTCAGGATGAGGGTGATTCACCATGAGTTAAAATTGATGGTTGAGGGCATAAGAGATACATATATATTATCCCCTGTAAGTTGGGAGGATTCGAAGAAACCTTGAGATTGTTCGAAGGATAAATAATGAGACGCGGATAGACTGAGGAGACAAGAAAGTAAGAAATCAAGAAAATTGGATGAAGGAAGTGACCTTCAAGAATGTGAAGTGTAAGACCGGTGGCTTGATACCCAGGAAGGGAGACGCTAGGTATGAAAGATATCCCAACATTGAGATGACTGTTGAGATAAACAACAAAAGTAAATAAGGATTTATTAAGAAGAAGTTCACGTTGAACATGACCAATATCTTCCAGATCATCCATGTGATCATTACCAAATCAGGAAAGAAAAGCGGATAACCATTTTTATCTTTTAGAGGCCATGTGGATTGACCTTAACTTGAATAAGGATGCTATTGTGAAATTCGGTATAGACTATCGAGGTGGAAATGATTGAATAAGATACCCTTATCAGGGATATATGACTTTATTTATCCATGGAAGGATGCTTGTACCTTTTTAAAGGTGGAATTAAGGATAGAACATCGGTAACTTAAAACGAATCCTAGGGGAATGCATAAAGGTTGGCATTTCACCCTTAATAGGGATAGTATGAGTTTTGACAGTATGAATTGGAAAGGATTAAGGTAATAATAACCTTTAAGGATCAGTGGAGAAATTTTTCAGAAGTATATAGACAATGGTTCTAGTATCAGTAAATGGTATTTTGATATGCCCTGTATATAGGGAATACAGGAGGAACGATTGAAGGATAACCTTAGAGGTTTTACAAGGAGAAAGGAAATATTCGAAATTCTCAAGAATAAAAATGTTGATAAAGGAAATATGATATAATTATAATGATGCCAAGTGGGGCACGTGTTAAACCACGAGAAAGTATGGATCGAACCAGTAATGGTCAAAATTATTCAGGGCAATTAGGACTTAAGATAAAAGATGTTCTAATTATGATTGAGAGTCAGTCATGACAGTGATTAACCTCTAAAAGACTGAGGCAATAACTTATGGAAAAATGGTGATTTTTTTTTTACTCATCAGATTTTAAGGAAAGCATTTTCACATAAGCTGTGATTGAAATAAGGTAGAAATTTATTTGGAGGTGGTTAATGTGACATTGACTGTAAGGAAATTTTACTATCAGGAAAGGCCAAAGAGGTGGCCGACACTTTAAAGGTAAGTGGATAATTATAGGCGCGTGTGCCAAAAGAATACAGTGATGATGGTTAAAAAAAAATGTGAAGGTTGAATTATGGTTTGGAAGATTGACATTCCTTCTGATGACTGTGCAATACCCAGCCGTAATAGTAGTTGGTAAAGGTTTAATTCGTGTAATCGCCATGAACGGGCTATCTATCTTAGAAGGTCCTATCTTGAGATAAGCCAGGACCATGTTTCAAAAAGGACTAGACGAACCTTTGAGTTAAGTCTTCTATCTAAGGCATACGATTAAGAATGGTATTAACCTGCTATCGTTGCTTTGATTGAAACTCTTCTACACTTTTATCTGCTTCATGTCATGAAAGTACGTCAGAGTTTGGAGTGTTCTTCATGAATTGTGATTGGTGGTTATGTTAACTCCTTAGGAGAATTTGATACAACATGTATAGACTCCGTATGGTTAGATATTAAGATTTTATGGAAAATGAATGACTACAGTGGGTCAGTGGTGGACCATAGTAAGGCAGCAATGATTCTGCGAGTAGTGAGCTGATTACAACCATGAGAGTTGTATTGGAATGGGTGTTGAGATTGAGTACCACTAATCGGGTCGTGGTAGTGTATAAGTTATCATTGATAGACTAATTAAGTAGAGTATCTACCTAGTGAATTATTATTCTTTCTTATCAATAGAGAGTCGTATTATTATACGAGGAAGGTTGCGGTGCAAGCATAGAATTCTAGTAGCGATGATGTATAGAATGAGATCCCAGATTCGATTTTCGATGTCGAGGGAGTTTCAAAGGTGATTGTGTTTAAACTCGAGGAAGAGCATGGGTCCATAGAATGATGGACGGAATAGAAATATTTAGGCATGGGAAATACGATGCTATAATACTTGATGCTGATATAAATACGTTTATGTTTTGTTCTCATATGACAAACCTCTATAATTCAGAGGTAGGTTCCAAGCCAGATATTTTGTGGCAGTATATATATTTTTTTTTATATACAATTCTCTTCAGTTCGTTCTTTTCTCTTCTTTTCATTTCATGTAATTTGAGAAGAACAACCCTTCCAGAAGGGGAGGTATTGCCGAATGACTGTCTATCTGTGTGATAGAAGCCTAGTAGGATACCAACTATTGTTTAATTGCTTGTCAAGTACTAAAGGCTGGCCACCTTCTGTACTAACTATGCGAGATAACAAGTGTTCATGATCATAGTGATCTCTCAACAAATTCCATTACTTCTATATGATTGATCAAACTTTGGGAAATAGAAACAGCTGAAAAAGGAGTAATAAAGTTGTGGTAGTATTCGGAATGGAAACACATTCGTGATACTAAGGTTGACGTGGTTATTAAAAGGTTATAGAACGCTAACGAGCAAAAGTATAACCAGTATAATATTAGGAACGGAAGGAAGTAGCGATTACGAACTCGAAAAGAATGGGTATTGAGAAGCAGAAGCTCTAATGCTAAAAGCTATAATGAGAGTCTGTGCAATAGACTTGAAAGAAATTGGAATGATCACTTAACGCGGATTTAGTTATATCACGACAATAGATCATATGTCATTATCGAGGTGTCACCTTATGAGATCCTTGAGGGAAGATAATGTCGATCTCCCTTATGTTAGGATGAAGTTGTAGAGCGCAAGATGCTCGGATCCGCAGTAGTCCAAAGGACCAAGGATATGATAGATCTAATCAGAGGACGACCGGTAGTAGCCCAAGATGGACATGATAAATATGTTGATTTGACACGAAAGGACAAAGAATAGAAAGTAGGGGACCTAGTGTTGTTATAGGTATTCCCTTGGAAAGGAAGGATGAGGTTCGGAAAGAAATGAAAGCTAAGTCCACGAATTGTTGGACCCTTGGATATATTAAGACATATTGGGAAGTTATCATATGAGCTAGCCCTAACCCCGAACATGTAACAAGTTCGTAACATGTTTCACGTATCAATGTTAAGGAAGTGTAATTCAGATGCCAGATAAATAGGGGCATATGTGTAACACCCCCAGATCCGGGGTCGGGGATCCGGGTCGTCACGGTCTTTCTTTCCACAATATCACTTCACTTAATTAATAATAAATAACCTTATGCTGTGACCCCACACTAACACACACCACAACCCGTTATAGTCTCAGAGATGAAATTTAAATAAGTTGAAGTCTTTGAATCCACAATTTAAAAGTTATTACAACCCAAAATGATTACTTGATAAATTTACAGTTAATTGCCATTATCTGCCACAAGTTATAATTATACATAATTGATTCTCAAAAGTAGATGGTCTGATCTACAATAGATCTACCTCTGCAGCTATAGCAGCTACAACATCAACGGGAAGACGCGGGACGCTTCCCATGCGCTTGCGCTGGGTCTGCTGGAGTCTGGCCATCTTTCCTAACTGTTGTTGTGTGATGAAAGAAGAAAGCAAGGGTGAGCAGCAAGCCCACCAAAATAATATGTATAATGATTTACAATATATGAGCCTACTCATAATACTCATGAAAGTCTTGGTCAAAAGAAATGAACCAAATTGATAACCAAATTGAAAAGTATATATATATATATACTGAATATTTTGCGACTTCATCGCATTAAGTTATCAATTTGGTTCATTTCTTTTGACCAAGACTTTCATGAGTATTATGAGTAGGCTCATATATTGTAAATCATTATACATATTATTTTGGTGGGCTTGCTGCTCACCCTTGCTTTCTTCTTTCATCACACAACAACAGTTAGGAAAGATGGCCAGACTCCAGCAGACCCAGCGCAAGCGCATGGGAAGCGTCCCGCGTCTTCCCGTTGATGTTGTAGCTGCTATAGCTGCAGAGGTAGATCTATTGTAGATCAGACCATCTACTTTTGAGAATCAATTATGTATAATTATAACTTGTGGCAGATAATGGCAATTAACTGTAAATTTATCAAGTAATCATTTTGGGTTGTAATAACTTTTAAATTGTGGATTCAAAGACTTCAACTTATTTAAATTTCATCTCTGAGACTATAACGGGTTGTGGTGTGTGTTAGTGTGGGGTCACAGCATAAGGTTATTTATTATTAATTAAGTGAAGTGATATTGTGGAAAGAAAGACCGTGACGACCCGGATCCCCGACCCCGGATCTGGGGGTGTTACACATATGCCCCTATTTATCTGGCATCTGAATTACACTTCCTTAACATTGATACGTGAAACATGTTACGAACTTGTTACATGTTCGGGGTTAGGGCTAGCTCATATGATAACTTCCCAATATGTCTTAATATATCCAAGGGTCCAACAATTCGTGGACTTAGCTTTCATTTCTTTCCGAACCTCATCCTTCCTTTCCAAGGGAATACCTATAACAACACTAGGTCCCCTACTTTCTATTCTTTGTCCTTTCGTGTCAAATCAACATATTTATCATGTCCATCTTGGGCTACTACCTGCCGTCCTCTGATTAGATCTATTATATCCCTGGTCCTTTGGACAACTGCGGGTCCGAGCATCTTGCGCTCTACAACTTAATCCTAACATAAGGGAGATCGACATTGTCTTCCCTCAAGGATCTCATAAGGCGATACCTCGATACTAACATACGATCGATTATCGTGAGATAACTTAATCTGCGTTAAGTGATCATTCCAAATTCTTTCAAGTCTATTGCACAGACTCTCATTATAGCTTTTAGCATTAGAACTTTTGCTTCTCAATACCCATTCTTTTCCAGTTCGTAATCGCTATCACCTTTCGTTCCTAATATTATACTGGTTATACTTTTGCTCGCTAGCGTTCTATAACCTTTTAATAACCACGTCAACCTTAGTATCACGAATGTGTTCCCATTCCGCATACTACCACCACTTTATTACTCCTTTTTCAGTTGTTTCTATTTTCCAAAGTTTGATTAATCATGTAGAAGTAAAGGAATTTGTTGAGAGATCACTATGATCATGAACACTTGTTATATCGCATAGTTAGTACAGAAGGTGGCCAGCCTTTAGTACTTGACAAGCAATTAAACAATAGCTGGTATCCTACTCGGCTTCTATCACACAGATAGATAGTCATTCGGCAATACCTCCCCTTCTGGAAGGGTTTTTTCTTCTCAGCTTACATGAAATGAAAAGAAGAGAAAAGAACGAACTGAAGAGAATTGTATATTCATAAAAAAAATTTTTATTGCCATAAAATATCTGGCTTGGAATCTACCTCTGAACTATAGAGGTTTGTCATAGAAGAACAAAACATATATGTATTTATATCAACATCAAGTATTATAGCATCGCATATCACGTGCCTAAATATTTTCGCTATCCCGTCCATCATTCTATGGACCCATGCTCTTCCTCGAGCTTATACACAATTACCTTTGAAACTCCCTCGACATCGAAAATCGAATCTGGGATCTCATTCTAGACATCATCGTTACTTGAATTCTATGCTTGCACCGCAACCTTCCTCGTATAATAATACGACTCTCTATTGATAAGAAAGAATAATAATTCACTATGTAGATACTCTACTTAATTAGTCTATCAATGATAACTTATACACTACCACGACCCGATTAGTGGTACTCAATCTCAACACCCATTCCAATACAACTCTCATGGTTGTAATCAGCTCACTACTCGCAGAATCATTGCTGCCTTACTATGGTCCACCACTGACCCACTGTAGTCATTCATTTTCCATGAAATCTTAATAACTAACCATACGGAGTCCATACATCTCGTATCTAATTCTCCTAAGGAGTTAACATAACCACCAATCACAATTCATGAAGAACACTCCTGATCCTGACATACATACATGACATGAAGCAGATAAAAGTGCAGAAGAGTTTCAATCAAAGCAACGATAGCAGGTTAATACTATTCTTAATCATACGCCCTAAATAGAAGAATTAACTCAAGGGTTCATCTAGTCCTTTTTGAAACATGGTCCTGGATTATCTCAAGATAGGACCTTCTAAGATAGATAGCCCGTTCATGGCGATTACACGAATTAAACCTTTACCAACTACTATTACGGTTGGGTATTGCACAGTCATCAGAAGGAATGTCAATCTTCCAAACCATAATTCAACCTTCACATTTTTAACCATCATCACTGTATTCTTTTGGCACACGCGCCTATAATTATCCTCTTACCCTTAAAGTGTCGACCACCTCTTTGGTCTTTCCTGATAGTAAAATTTCCTTACAGTCAATGTCATTTTAACCACCTCCAAATAAATTTTCTACCTTATTTCCGATCACTGCTTGAGTGAAGATGTTTTCCTTAAAATCAGATGGGAAAAAAAATATCACCATTTTTCCATAAGTTATTGCCTCAGTCTTTAGAGGCTAATCACTGTCAAGACTGACTCTCAATCATACTTAGAACATTTTTTTTATCTTAAGTCCTAATTGCCCTGAACAATTTCGACCATTACTGGTTCGATCCATACTTTCTCGTGGTTTAACACGTGCCCCACTTGGCATCATTATAATTACGTCATATTTCCTTTATCCACATTTCTATTCTTGAGAATTTTGAATATTACCTTTTTCCTTATAAAACCTCTAAGGTTATCCTTCAATCGTTCCTCCTGTATTCCCTAGATACAGGGCATATCACAATACCATTTACTAATAGTAGAACCATTGTCTATATACTTCTGCAAAATTTCTCCACTGATTCTTAAAGGTTGTTGTTACCTTAACCCTTTCCCAATCATACTGTCAAAACTCATACTGTCCCTATTAAGGGTGACATGCCAACCTTTATGCAGTCCCCTAGGATTCATTTTAAGTTACCAATGTTCTATCCTTAATTCCACCTTTAAAAGGTACCTGCATCCTTCCATGGATAAATCAAGTCATATATCCCTGATAAGGGTGTCTTATTCAATCATTCCCACCTCGATAGTATATGTCTAATTTCACAATAACATTTGTATTCAAAATGGGGTCAATCAATATGGCCTCCAAAAGATAACAACGGTTATCCGCTTGTCTTTCCTGATTTGGTAATGATCACATGGATGATCTGGAAGATATTGGTCGTGTTCAACGTGAACTTCTTCTTAATAAATCCTTATTTACTTTTGTTGTTTATCTCAACAGTCATCTCAATGTTGGGATATCTTTCATACCTGGCGTCTCCCTTTCTGGGTATCATGCCACCGGTCTTACACTTCACATTCTTGAAGGTCACTTCCTTCATCCAATTTTCCTAGTTTCTTACTTTCTTGTCTCCTCAGTCTATCCGCGTCTCATTGTTTATCCTTCGAACTATCTCAATGTTTCCTCGAATCCTCCCAACTTAAAGGGGATAAAATATATGCATCTCTTATGCCTTTAACCATCAACTTTAACTCATGGTGAATCACCCTCATCCTGACGATCATATACTTTTCTATTTCTATTAATATGAGTCTTTAGGGTTTCCTCATACCCAACTCCCTTATCATTCCTCAAACTCTGTTGCCTTTATATTCCTTTCCACTTCAATTTCTTTTTTTTTATTTTCCTTTCTCTTATCATTATTTCATGAACCAACACAACATAAGCATTGATTTCAAATATCCCGTCATTCTGGATTCACGTCTTCAGAACGAATCTTAACAACTTTTACAGCTTAGATTCATAATTCATCATACTCGTCTGCCTTTGTTATGGCTCTAAAGCTTTTACATTATCTCCATAACCTTGGGAAGTACTTTCCTGAAAACAATTGACTGAACTTAAATCAGTTTATTATAATCTCTTGCTCCGTGCCTTCCTTGGCCTTTCACCAGCGGGTGGTCTCTCTCTTAGGAGGGTAAGTGACAAAAACAGTCCTTTGTGGTTCGTCAATCATTTAGAATCTCAAATGATTCCTCTATTTCCTTTAGCCAGGCTCTTGCCTCGACTGGGTCAGCTTGTTCCTTAGAACTCAGAGAGCTTAGCGACTTAAAGGTCCTGAAAGAATTTCTCACCGCACTGTCTCCTCAGGGTGGTGGTTGGGGATAATAGTCTAAGTTCTTTTTAGACAGGTCCATGAATTTCCGTATAGGAGTACCGTCTCGGGTCTCCTTTCCTTACTCGACTTTCTGTTTCCTTAGTATGAAATGTTTCATCCTACTCCCCATAATTGGGGTCATCTTTTAATTTAAAATCCTCATTTTCCACTCCATTATGTCATGGGTTCCTTCTATCTTGATGGCGACCTCCCTGACTATCACGTTCAGGGTTTGCTCTAAATCTTATTCCTCAAACTATGGCTCTCATCTAAGTTCTCATCCTTATGCTCTTGAACTTTCGGAACCCAAATTCTATAGGAATACCTCATTATTCCCTTATCATCTTTCTCGATATTAATCTTTTATCTAATTGTTGGCTCTCTTCCTTCATTCATAACTTTTTCTGGCACAATATGATCTTTTCCAATAATTCGGGCTGTATTGCAATCTCAAACAGCTTTTCGGTACCGGCTCCGGTTACCTTCACTTCTATTTCCATTTTCTCAAAATCTCTTATAAACTCTCCAAAAGACATTATCATCTTGAGTCTCTCCTTTTTACTAAGGGCATCAGCCACCATATTGGCTTTCCCCGAATGATAGAGAATCTCACAATCGTAGTCCTTGATTAGTTCTAACCATCTCCTCTGGCGCATGTTGAGCTCTTTCTGCGTAAATATGTACTTGAGGCTCTTATGGTCTGTGAAAATCTCGCACTTCTATCCATACAAGTAGTGCCTCCAATCTTTAGGGTAAAACTATTGCCACGAGCCTAAGCTCATGGGCGGGGATATCGAATTTCATATTACCTTAATTGTCTTGACGCAGACGCGATTATCTTGCTGTGCTAAGAAGCACCCTAATTCCTTATGCGAAGCGTCACTTACAAATCACAAAATCTCCTTTTTCCATCCGGCAATGCCAGCATAGGGGCCATCACCAACCTCTGCTTCAGTTCTTGAAAGCTGTTCTCGCATTTCTCTGTCCATTCGAACTTCTCAGTCTTACGAGTAAGCCGCGTTAAAGGGGCTACTATCTTTACAACTTGAACGAACCTCCGGTAGTGACCGGCCAATCCTACCTCTGGTAGTCGACCAAACCATGGTCATCAATTCATCAGTGGTCCTTTATCCAATCCTGTCAGGATCCTCCTCAACAACTATCCCTTCTAGGACAACATCCTCAACCGCTAAATCCTCAATATCAACATCATCCGGTCCTGCATTAGGACACTCTATCGGATCCACAATCCGATCTCCAATTAGTAATAAAATATCATCGCGATGTTGCTCCTCAACCTCAGGGTTCGGAGTCCCGCTACCATATACGATAACGAACTACGCTCCTATCACGATATTTATAAGGGTTCCCATAAGGGTTTTAACTGTCAGTACTACGTTAGGTAGCCCGACTATGAACTTGGCAAGAGTTCTTATTATCTTAGTGAACTTATTATCTTAACGTCATATCATCTCTGAGGTTTATAACGCTTAGCTCTGATACCATTTCTGTAACACCCCCAGATCCGGGGTCGGGGATCCGGGTCGTCACGGTCTTTCTTTCCACAATTTCACTTCACTTAATTTATAATAAATAACCTTATGCTGTGACCCCACACTAACACACACCACAACCCGTTATAGTCTCAGAGATGAAATTTAAATAAGTACAAGTCTTTGAATCCACAATTTAAAAGTTATTACAACCCAAAATGATTACTTGATAAATTTACAGTTAATTGCCATTATCTGCCACAAGTTATAATTATACATAATTGATTCTCAAAAGTAGATGGTCTGATCTACAATAGATCTACCTCTGCAGCTATAGCAGCTACAACATCAACGGGAAGACGCGGGACGCTTCCCACGCGCTTGCGCTGGGTCTGCTGGAGTCTGGCCATCTCTCCTAACTGTTGTTGTGTGATGAAGAAATAAAGCAAGAGTGAGCCTTACAGCTCGCAAGATAATATATATAGTGATAACAATAATATAAGTATCTAAATGGATACTTAATAGAATCTCTATCATATGCAAGATAATTACTTACTAGATATAAGTAAAAACAAGGAATGAAGTTACCAATACTTCACCACACTTATATCATTTATAAAGCTACTTGAACTACCACCGTTCAAAGTATTATAAGTTTTAAGAAAACATCCCATAGATGAGACCACAAGTTAAGACTTGAATAGATTCAATCTTTGAAATATTATTGAATGAAAAAGTTATGAGATACTTTATTTAGTCCCGATATATATATCCACATATATATATCTCTTTAAACATTTCCTGGAACCTCTGTTATGTAAAGTATGAACAGAGTTTGAAACATCCAATGAATTTTGGAAAGGAAAAGAATTTTGGCATAAACCAGATATCTTGCTGATCAGGCAAAGATACCAATAAGTAACCTTTTCTACTGTAGATGGATGAATTCCTCACCGGTCATCACCCTGGCCGCATTAGGACCTCGCGCTAGACCGTTACCCGGCCCCTCACGTGTTGATGAACTGCCACCCAGCCACTTACACTTTATAGACCGTACCCCGGCCTGTCGCTTATGCCGACTCAATCAAATGGACTTACTTCCCGAACATTCGGCAAGTAATCAAATTGTTTTCTCAAAACAGCAACCATGTTGCGAATATAAAACACACCACAGAGCCGGATTCCCCAGGTTTTGAGCGAGTATTTAAATCCCCTTAAAAAGGAAGATCTTAAATATAAAAATGAGTTTTGGGATCCGCTCTAACTTTTTAAAAAAATCATTTTGAAGACTCGAAAACACTTTAAAGAGTGTTTGGAGTAAAGCTGATTTAATGAAGTAAATCAGTCCCCATATATTAGAAAATATCTGAATATTATTATTTAAATAATATTCCCATAAAGAATAATCTTTATAAAAATAATTGAAGTAGAAGTATTAAAACTTATACTTGAAACGAGTATTAAATAACCAAAGATATACTTATATGAAAGTATTATCTTTATTTGAATAATCGAAAATAAGTTTGATTATTAACACCTTATTCTTTAATAAAATAAAGAATATATTTCAGCAAATAATCGGAGTCATAGATCCTCAAATGAATATTCAAATAATATTCATAATAATATAAAAGAGTCATAAGCCCTCGAATGAATATTCAAATAATATTCAAATAAATAAATAAAGTTAAAGTTATCGAATAAACCTTATTCGATTAATAGTTTGGAAAACTATAACCATATATATATATATATATCCATATCCATATATACAAAATCTACTCGGGATCCTCGACTCCCGGTTTTAGAAAAATATTTTCACCTTTGGGTCCCTATACTAAGGGTATATGCAAGATACCGCTATCCTCTAGCATAGGTATTATCAACTGAACCAACAGGTATATACTTCAAGAATATGAAACAGGCATGCATATATACCATATCACATGCTACAATATATCGCAAGAATTTGCTAAATAACCAACATGCATCTATCGCAAGATAATGCATATACAAGTGTATACATCACAACAACAGTATAACGGATAGAATACTTGCCTGAGCGACTTGGGGGTGAGAAAGGCTCGGAACGAGTCTGATAACCTATAAACAACAAGTAAGTTGGAATTAAACCAAAGTCAATTGTAATTCTATACTTTAACTAACTTAGACTCTAACGCTTGTTTTGCGCTTACTGATTCTCTTAAGTCACTCGAGTACCCTCGGCTCCACCATTTTTAATAATTTAACCTTTACGAGTTTTAAGGCAATTCCTTCGCGAGTGTCTTACCAACTGCCTAACACACTTACCATAAATGTTCCATACATTAATTAACCCTTTTTGGTCTTTAACCTATGTTTCAAAGTAAGGCGAGGGGAAAAGTTTCGTTCGCGAAACGCCGTTACTTGAAACAATCGTTTCTCCTAAACCGTGCATCGGAATCGAACGAACTACATATCAAAACGAAGCTCGTAACATGAGCTATCTAAACATGTCTAGCAGGGGGTTCTCGGGTCCTAATGCTATGCACAAAAACAGTCCAAAGAAAATCGGACGTTACGACGGCTATGTTTACGCGATTTCCCAATTTTTAACCATTCAAAACCAACCACAAACCAACCTCAAATCCAACATACAACCAACATCCATCCTTATCACATCATAACAACCCCAACCAATTCAATTTAATCATTCATACTTATGCCTAAGCTTAACTTTAATCATACTTAAGTTCTTTTAATCAAAACAACAACATTTACCAATCCAACAACATCCCAAAACTCACTAATCTCTACATACACAACCATCAAGCCTCTCATGAACTAAAATACTCATATTATGCTCTTAACATTCAATAACAAAGCTTGGTTAAGAGATTATACCTTCCTTGAAGCTTTTTAACACAACACAAGAGCTTTGAATGCCTAAAGAACCTTGATCCTTGCTTGTATCACCTTAATCTTTCATAAAAATTCAAGAAAACTAAAGTTATTTCTTGAAGGTTACTATTCACCATCTTCTTCCTTGATTTATAGAAAAAGATTGGCTTGGAATTAGAAGCTTAAACTTATAGGAAGTATGTAACTATCCATGGGGAAGCTTAGATAATTACCTTGCTAAATAGTAAGTGGAGGAGCTTGGACTTTCATTTTTTAAGAAAACCACCCGAGAGCATGAAGAAGAAGAAGAGAGAATTTTGTGTTTTGGCTTGATTTGCTTTTGGTTGGTTGATTTTTGTTGTTTGTTTTAGTGAATTACCTAGTTGCCCTTGGTTTTGTGTGGTTAAAAAGTCACCACATCTCCTTCCTTTCTTGTCATGCCTATGTCACCTTGCACATGTCATAATGCTCCCACTTGTCCACACCTTGTGGTTTGATGATGTCACAATCCCTGGCTTCTTGTACAAGCTTGTCTCTTGGTCACTTATTTGTTTTACGGTTCGCTTATCTTTCGTTCTCGTTTATCGTTTGAGGGATCATACCCGGAATCTTATTACTTAGGTTCCCTTAACCTTTCTCAATATATTGTATTCCTTCTATGATCCCCTCCTATAAACCTTTAATTTAAATCCTTTTTATCCTGTTACCTTATACTCAATTCTCTCCGTATCTTGTGAATTTCCGGGAAAAATCAAAGTGTTCGGAATTGGATTCTGACGATCTTTACATACACTTATATACCACATAGAGTACTAATAATATCCCATAAGATCAATAACAGAACCCCTACATAGCGTGGCATGAAAAGTTTTCTAGTTCAGCAAAAACACTATTCATAAGGGTTTCAAAATTTCTCAAAAATTGGGGTTATTACAGTCTCCCCTCCTTAAAAGGATTCCGTCCCGGAATCAGATAGAAAACAAATGGGGATACTTCTTAATATTGCACTTTCTAACTCTCAAGTCAATTTTCCCACATTGTGGTCCTGCCACCAAACTCTGCCTAGTTTGATAATCCTTCCCCTAAGCACTTGTTCCTTTTCACTCTATAACCCTTCCTATTTGCTCCATATAGGTTACGTCGGGTTGCATGTCTATGCGCTCATATGCCCCTATTTATCTGGCATCTGAATTACACTTCCTTAACATTGATACGTGAAACACGTTACGAACTTGTTACATGTTCGGGGTTAGGGCTAGCTCATATGATAACTTCCCAATATGTCTTAATATATCCAAGGGTCCAACAATTCGTGGACTTAGCTTTCATTTCTTTCTGAACCTCATCCTTCCTTTCCAAGGGAATACCTATAATTGTATGTGTTGACAATTATTATTATAATGGGAATGAGTAATAATTGTATGGGTAGAAAATTATTATTGTAATCAGATTAGGTATGTCTTGTTGGCTAAGTTTGTGATGGCTATATATACATAGTTATGTTATTGTTTGGATGTATGCTTGAGTATTGTTTGACTTAAGTATCGCTTGAGTGAATACCGTTTGAAGAGATTGATTGTATTATTGATAATTGTTTGGATTAATAATACAAGTTGCGATGTGGGTTTTTTTCGCGTCATATATTGTGTATGTATTTTGCATTGTTTGTTTGGTTGTATATTTGTGTTTATTCCCCCTAACATTCTTCACGACATTGAAGAAATTAAAGGACTCTTCATGGACTGATAAAATCAAGGTAATCTTTGAGGAATTAAAGAAGCAGATGATCGGAACACCCGAAGAAGTACTGAATCTATACATGGAAAACTCAATTGCGTAATTGAGATTTGTCCCTGTGAGAAAAGACATGGAGGTTCAGCAACCCACATATTAGAACAGCGAGGTTTTGTGTGAATAACTCTAATATTGAGAAGTTTGCATTAGCCATGACCACAACGTGAGGAAATTAAATTGTATTTCCAACTGTGTAATATTAAAAGACTAGCCCCCGGGGGGCAGAATGTACAACTCTGAGGCTAGTGGAAGGTTATTTAAGTGAACAACTAAGCCTGATAAATTCAGTATAAACATGAACCGTGTTTAAGGTTCAAGATTTGACTGACTTCATGGTTGAATATTGTAACGACCGAGAATTTTGCGTCATAATTAAGAAAGTAAAGTATGTGTTATGTGATGAGATTATGTGATTAAGTGGTGATTATTTGTCTTATCTGTATACTAGAGTTAAGGAGCGTGGATAAAAACGTTCCAATTTAAAGAGTCAGCTTAGGAGTCAAGCTGTGGTTTCGGGCCGTCAGGTAGAACGGAACCCGTCATAATATGGAAATTAAATAATATAAAATGTGAATTATAGGTGAAGTGAATGAATGAAGTATTTCGTCTTAAGAGACGTGTTGATTGGCAAAGGTAATGAGAAGCGTATTCGAAACGCTGAGCGTCGGGCCGTCAGGCTGAACGTGACCCGGTACGCGTAAAAAGGGAATAAAGATTAAAGAGGGATAGATTCTATGATCAGACCTGAGTCGTTATGTGACTATATGCATGTGATTTCTTGACTGTGTGCATGATTATATGTTCTGTGTTAATTTCTGTGAATTTTAAAGGAATTATGTGATTTACATAAGGGTTTATTTAACCTTCGTACATTTTTATAAAATCATCTAAGATGGATAAAAACATGGGATTTGTTCTGTTATCTTCGTAGAGGTCTTAGAGACTTTTTAAAAATGATAAGTGAATTTAATTGTGGGTCTTTGCATTTTTAAATTGATTTTATGTGGAAAAGGTATTTATTAAAGCGAGTTTGCGAAATTCATATAAAATCAACCGCTCGCTCAAATTCTTATTATGAGTAATGGATGAAAAGCTAATTTCAAGACCTATGCGTTAAAAATGTCATTTTCAATAATTCTCGACTTTCCGAGAGAGATATATTTTGTATTTGAATTTTATCGCATTTAAGTAAAAAGAAAAGGGATGGGTGAGTAAAAGGAAGTTGGTAAATTACTAGATTGCCCTTGTTTCTAAATGCTATATATAACCCACTTTCTTTTCTTTTCTTTCTTTTGTGCACTCATTCTCTCTTTTCTCTCTTCTCTCTTTCTTTCTCTCGTCTCTCTCCCGAACACACTCTCTCTCTTTCACTCCCTCTCGGCCCTCTCATCTCTCATCTCTCTCACTTGCATGCAACCCCCAAATCTTACTCAAACTCAAAGATATTGCTACCTATAGCCTTTATTTTTGGTATACTTCTTGATTCCTATTTGCATGTAAGTATTTGCAAGATTTTGTTGAAGTGATCACTATGGTTGTGTTTAAGAAAAACAATTTCTTGAAGCATAACTATAAGAGTGATTTTAAGAGGTTTTGGAGGTCATAAACTCGAGAGGAGATCCGTCATGGACTCTCTCAAGTTCGACCACCACCGGCCATGATCCAAAGGAGAGCCGGTGGGTTTTCCATGATGTGATTGTTGGATTTTAATGTTGCATGTTATGATTTCTTGAAAACTTAAAAAAAAGGGTTTTGCTTCTTTTGTTGAAAATTGAGTATGTGATTGGTAAAATGATTTCCTTGGTTGTAAAATAAATGTGTGCAAGTGATTGTTGCTTAGAAAATCAAATTTTATGATTTGTATGTGATTTTTGCTTCGGCTTTATGCTAATACAAAGGGAAATTGAATTTTGTGACTTGATCTTGGTATGAACTAAGCTTAATTAGTAGAAAATAGAGTTGCATGTTGATTTAAAAGAGGAGTTAGTGATGCATGTCAATGTTTGGTTCTTGGATTGTGAGTTTTTGAATTTTTGCCGAATAGAAAATGGGTTTAGAAGAGATTGATTTGTGATTAAGTGAATGCATGCATATTGATTGAATAATTTGATTAAGGTTTGAGTCATTAGGTGATGTTTGGCTTTGTGCTTCGAAAATCTTGATAAAAATGAGTTAAATGACTAAGTTAAGGCTTAAAACAAGTTAAAAATGTGATATAGGACTTTGCATGTCAAGATTGATCTTTGTATGTGTGTTTTCTTGATAAACCCGAATGGGTTGAATCTTTAAAGTGGTTTGTTGTGAGTAGACTTGATTAAAGTAATGATGGATGGTGATTAGACTAATAAGGAATGAATTATTGTTGCATGCTAAGTTTAGGTTCGAATTTTTGAGTTAATAAGAAAGGAAATTGAATTTGGTGAGATAATCTTGGTAAACACTAAGTTTGTATGATTTAAAAGCAATTGCATGATAGTTTTAAAGGAGATCAATGAGTGCATGCTAGTAATTAGTCTTTGAGTTGAAAATTATGTTCTTGCCGAATGAAAACAAGATAAAAAGGGGATAACTTGGTGATTAAGTGTATGCATGTTGATTTGATGGATTGATTAAGTTGAAATCACTAAGTAGTGCATGGTTTGGTGACTTAATGAATGGAATGATTTAATAGGGGATTAAAACAAGAAAGAAATGTGGTATATAACCTTGCATGTCAAAATCTATTTTTGCATGTTTGATTCTTGATTGTGATAAGTGTTAAGGCCGAATAGGCCATAAGAAATAAAGGTCAAAACTTGATTTTGGTAATTGAAAGAATGATTGAGTGTTATATGTAATAACCCCAATTTTTGGGAAATTTTTGAAACCCTTATGAATAGTGTTTTTGCTGAATGAGAAAACTTTTCATGCCACACTATGTAGGGTTCTGATATGGATATTCTGAGATTTTATTAGTACTTTATATGGGATATAAGTGTATGTAAAGATCGTCAGAATCCAAATCCGAACACTTTGATTTTCCCGGAAATACACTTGATACGGAAAGATTTGAGAAAAAGGTAACAGGATAAAAAGGATTTAAATTAAAGGATTATAGGAGAGGATCATAAAAGGAATATAATATATTGAGAAAGGTTAAGGGAACCTAAGTAATAAGATCCCGGGTATGATCCCTCAAACGATAAACGAAAACGAAAGTTAAGCGAACCGTATAACAGATCAGCGGTCATTAGGCAAACGATTAGGAAGTTAATCAAAGGGATTAGTGGGAATGATGTCATCCAACCAATAGAAAGAAGACAAGGAAGGAAGGATGACATCATGAGGATGAGGTAAGCATGACATGGGAAGGAAGGAGGTGTGGTTGAATAAGGACCACACAAATTCAAGGGCAAGGTAGTAATTTACTAAATCAAATACAAATCAAGCCAACCAAGCTAGCAAAATCATTTCATCAAAAATCAAAATACAACCAAGGCATTTGTTCTTAGGAGCTCTCGGCTTTTTACATTTTAAAGGCATAGATTTTTCAAAAATCAAGATCCAAGCATCCTAAATTGGTAAGAAAATTCCCTAATCATCTTTATGCTTAGTTATGGCTATATCATGAGTTTAAGCCATTAATTCTTTCTCTAACTTCTTCATTTAATCAAGGAAGAAGACAATGAATAGTGTTTTCAAGTTTTTAACTTGAACTTTTTCTTGTTTTCTTGAAGATCCAAGCTTTCCTAAGGCTTCTCAAAGCTTCTTAAGGCTTCCTAGCTCCACCCACCACTTCAAGGAAGGTATACCATTTCCAAACCCTAGGTTCATATATATTATAAGGTGATTTTGAGTATTGGGTTGATATTGTATCTTGTTGTTATGATTTAGAGTTTGAGATTTGGTATGGTAGTGAATGGAATGGTAATTATTGTGGTTTTGATTTAAAAGAACTTAAGAATGATTAAAGTTAAGTTTAAGCATAAGTATGAAAGATTAAATTGAATTGGTTGGGGTGGTTATGATGTGATAAGGATGGAGGATGGTTGTATGTTGGATTTGAGGTTGATTTGGGTTGTTTGTGAATGGGTTAAAATTTGGAAATCACGTAAACATAGCCGTCGTAACGTCCGATTTTCTTTGGACTGTTTTTGTGCATAGCATTAGGACCCGAGAACCCCCTGCTAGATTGTGACCACTGCCATGTTTAGATAGCTCATGTTACGAGCTTCGTTTTGATATGTAGTTCGTTCGATTCCGATTTACGGTTTAGGAGAAACGACCGTTTCAAGTAACGGCGTTTCGCGAACGAAACTTTTTCCCTCGCCTTACTTTGGAATGTAGGTTAAAGACCGAAAAGGGTTAATTAATGTGTGAAACATTTATGGTAAGTGTGTTAGGCAGTTGGTAAGACATTCGCGAAAGAATCGTTTTAAAACTCATAAAGGTTAAATTATTAAAAATGGTGGAGCCGAGGGTACCCGAGTGACTTAAGCAAATCGGTGAGCGCAAAACTAGCATTAGAGTCTAAGTTAGTTAAAGCATAGATTTACAAGTGATTTTGGTTTAATTCCAACTTACTTGTTGTTTATAGGTTATCAGACTCGTCCCGAGCCTTTCTCACCCCCAAGTCGCTCAGGCAAGTATTCTATCCGTTATACTGTTGTTGTGATGTATACATTTGTATATGTATGATCTTGCGATAAATGCCTATGGGTTATTTAGCAAATTTTTGCGATATATTGTAGCATGTGATATGGTATATATGCATGCCTGTTTCATATTCTTGAAATATATATCTGTTGGTTCATTTGATAATACCTATGCTAGAGGATAGCGGTATCTTGCATATACCCTTAGTATAGGGACTCAAAGGTGAAAATATTTTCTAAAACCGGGAGTCGAGGATCCCGAGTAGATTTTATATGGATATGGATATATATATATATATATATATTTATATATATATATATGGTTATAGTTTTCCAAACTATTAATCGAATAAGGTTTATTCGATAACTTTAAACTTCATTTTATTATTGAATATTATTTCAAATATTATTCGAGGGCTTATGACTCTTTTATTTATTTATCTGAATATTATTTGAATATTCATTCGAGGGCTTATGACTCTTTTATATATTATTATTGAATATTATTTGAATATTCATTCGAAGGCTTATGACTCTTTTATATTATTTATGAATATTATTTGAATATTCATTTGAGGATCTAGGACTCCGATTATGTGCTGTAATATATTCTTTATTTTATTAAAGAGTAAGGTGTTAATAATCAAACTTATTTTCGATTATTCAAATAAAGATAATACTTTCATATAAGTATTTCTTTGGTTATTTAATGTTTATTTCAAGTATAAGTTTTAATACTTCTACTTCAATTATTTTTATAAAGATTATTCTTTATGGGAATATTATTTAAATAATAATATTCAGTCATTTTCTAAATATTCTGGGGACTGATTTACTTCATTAAATCAGCCTTACTCCAAACACTCTTTAAAGTGTTTTCGAGTCTTCAAAATGATTTTTAAAAGTCAGAGCGGATCCCAAAACTCATTTTTATATTTAAGATCTTCCTTTTTAAAGGGGATTTAAATACTCGCTCAAAAACCTGGGGAATCCGGCTCTGTGGTGTATTTTATATTCGCAATGAGGTTGCAGATTTGGTAAATGAATTGATTACTTGCCCAACGTTCGGGAAGTAAGCCCATCTCATTGAGTCGGCATAAGCGGCAGGCCGGGGTACGGTCTATTATTGTGTAAGTGGCTGGGTGGCAGTCCATCAACGCGTGAGGGGCCGGGGTACGGTCTAGCGCGAGGTCCTAATGCGGCCAGGGTGATGACCGGTGAGGAATTCATCCATCTACAGTAGAAAAGGTTACTTATTGGTATCTTTGCCTGATCAGCGAGATATCGGGTTTATGCCAAAATTCTTTTCCTTTCCAAAATTCATTGGATGTTTCAAACTCTGTTCATACTTTACATAACAGAGGTTCCAGGAAATGTTTAAAGGGGTATATATATGTGGTTATATATATACCAAGACTAAATAAAGTATCTCATAACTTTTTCATTCAATAATATTTCAAAGATTGAATCTATTCAAGTCTTAACTTGTGGTCTCATCAGTGGGATGAACTTTTGAAACTAATTATAACTTGAACGGTGGTAGTTCAAGTAGTATTTGGGAAAGATATAAGTATATTGGGGTATCTTGTAACTTCATCTTTTAAACTTATATCTAATTAATAATTGTCTTATGAATGACAAAGATTTTCAGAAAAACGTTGAGACAAGGTTAGATATATGAGATCACCTTGCAACGATATTTTTTTATATACAGTTATACACTGGGACTTTGTGTATATTATGCATGGAAGAGGACTTCCAATATTTTGAAAAGTATATATGTATATATATACTGAATATTTTGCGACTTCATCGCATTAAGATATCAAACTTGGTTCATTTCTTTTGACCAAGACTTTCATGAGTATTATGAGTAGGCTCATATATTGTAAATCATTATACATATTATTTTGGTGGGCTTGCTGCTCACCCTTGCTTTCTTCTTTCATCACACAACAACAGTTAGGAAAGATGGCCAGACTCCAGCAGACCCAGCGCAAGCGCGTGGGAAGCGTCCCGCGTCTTCCCGTTGATGTTGTAGCTGCTATAGCTGCAGAGGTAGATCTATTGTAGATCAGACCATCTACTTTTGAGAATCAATTATGTATAATTATAACTTGTGGCAGATAATGGCAATTAACTGTAAATTTATCAAGTAATCATTTTGGGTTGTAATAACTTTTAAATTGTGGATTCAAAGACTTGTACTTATTTAAATTTCATCTCTGAGACTATAACGGGTTGTGGTGTGTGTTAGTGTGGGGTCACAGCATAAGGTTATTTATTATTAATTAAGTGAAGTGATATTGTGGAAAGAAAGACTCGTGACAACCCGGATCCCCGACCCCGGATTTGGGGGTGTTACAGAAATGGTATCAGAGCCAAGCGTTATAAACCTCAGAGATGATGGGACGTTAAGATAATAAGTTCACTAAGATAATAAGAACTCTTGCCAAGTTCATAGTCGGACTACCTAACGTAGTACTGACAGTTAAAACCCTTATGGGAACCCTTATAAATGTAGCGATAGAAGCGTAGTTCGTTATTGTATATGGTAGCGGGACTCCGAACCCTGAAGTTGAGGAACATCAGCGCGATGATGTTTTATTACTAATTGGAGATCGGATTGTGGATCCGATAGAGTGTCCTAATGCAGGACCGGATGATGTTGATATTGAGGATGTAGCGGTTGAGGATGTTGTCCTAGATGGGATTGTTGCTGAGGAGGATCTCGTGGAGGATCCTAACAAGAATGAATAAAGGACCACTGATGAATTGATGACCATGGTTAGGGCAACTCCCAGAGGTAGGATTGGCCGGTCACTACCGGAGGTTCGTTCAAGTTTGTAAAGGTAGTAGCCCCTTTAACGTGGCTTACTCGTAAGACTGAGAAGTTCGAATGGACAGAGAAATGCGAGAACAACTTTTAAGAACCGAAGCAAAGGTTGGTGACGTTCCCTATGCTGGCGTTGCCGGATGGAAAATGAGATTTTGTGATTTGTAAGTGACACTTCGCATAAGGAATTAGGGTGCTTCTTATATAGCACAGCAAGATAATCGCGTCTGCGTCAAGACAATTAAGGGAATTTAAAATTCGATATCCCCACCCATGAGCTTGGGCTCGTGGCAATAGTTTTGCCCTAAAGATTTGAGGCACTACTTGTATGGAGAGAAGTGTGAGATTCACAAACCATAGGAGCTCTAGTACATTCTTACGTAGAAAGAGCTTAACATACGCCAGAGGAGGCGGTTAGAGCTAATCAAGAATTATGATTGGGAGATTCTTTATCATTCGGGGAAAGCCAATATGGTGGCTGATGCCCTTAGTAAAAAGGAGAGACTCAAGATGATAATGTCTTTTGGAGAGTTTATAAGAGATTTTGAGAAAATGGAAATAGTAGTGAAGGTAACCGGAGCCGGTACCGAAAAGCTGTTTGAGATAGCAATACAGCCCGAAGTATTGGAAAAGAACATATTGTGCCAGTAAAAGTGATGAATGAAGGCAGAGAGCCAACAAATAGGTATGAGATTAATACCGAGAGTGATGATAAGGGAATAATGAGGTATTCCTATAAAATTTGGGTTCCAAAGGTTTAAGAGCTTAAAGATGAAATCTTAGATGAAAGCTAGTTTGAGGAATAAGAGTTGAGCAAACCCTGAACGTGATAGTCAGGGAGGTTGCCACCAAGACAAAAGGAACCCATAACATGATGAAATGGAAAATGAGGATTTAAATTATGTAAGATGACCCCAATTATGGGGAGTAGGAAGAAATATTTAGACTGAGGAAACAAAAGTCGAGTAAGGACAGGAGACCCGAGATGGTACCCCTATACGGCAATTCATGGACCTGTCTAAAGAGAACTTAGACTATTATCCCCAACCACCACCCTGAGGAGACAGTGCGGTGGGAAATTCTTTCATGACCTTTAAGTCGCTAAGCTCTCAGAGTTCCAAGGAACAAGCTGACCCAGTCGAGGCAAGAGCCTGGCTAAAGGAAATAGATGAATCATTTGAGATTCTAAATGATTGATGAACCACAAAAGACTGTTTTGTCACTTACCCTCCTAAGAGAGAGACCACCCGCTGGTGAAAGGCCAAGGAAGGCACGGAGCAAGAGATTATAATAAACTGATTTAAGTTCAGTCAATTGTTTTCAGGAAAGTACTTCCCAAGGTTATGGAGATAGTGTAAAAGCTTAAGAGCCAGAACAAAGGCAGACGAGTATGATGAATTATGAATCTAAGTTGTAAAAGTTATCAAGATTCGTCCTGAAGACACGAATCCAGAATGACGGGATGTTTGAAATCAATGCTTATGTTGTGTTGGTTCATGAAATAATGATAAGAGAAAGGAATATAAAGGCAAGAGAGTTTGAGGAATGATAAGGGAGTTGGGTATGAGGAAACCCTAAAGACTCGTAGAAATAGAAATAGAAAAGTAGGTAATCGTCCGGATGAGAGTGATTCACCATGAGTTAAATTGATGGTTGAAGGTATAAGAGATACATATATTTTATCCCCTGTAAGTTGGGAAGATTCGAGGAAACCTTGAGATAATTCGAAGGATAAATAATGAGACGCGGATAGACTGAGGAGACAAGAAAGTAAGAAATTAAGAAAATTGGGTGAAGGAAGTGACCTTCAAGAAGGTAAAGTGTAAGACCGGTGGCATGATACCCAGAAAGGGAGACGCCAGATATGAAAGATATCCCAACATTGAGATGACTGTTGAGATAAACAATAAAAGTAAATAAGGAATTATTAAGAAGAAGTTCACGTTGAACATGACCAATATCTTCCAGAACATCCATATTATCATTACCAAATCAAGAAAGAAAAGTGGATGACCATTGTTATCTTTTGGAGGCCATATGGATTGACCTCAATTTGAATAAGGATGCTATTATGAAGTTAGGTATAGACTATCGAGGTGGCAATGATGAATATGATAATCTATCAAGGAAATATGACTTGATTTATTCGTGGAAGGATGCAGGTACCTTTTAAAGGTGGAATTAAGGATAGAACATTGGTAACTTAAAATGAATCCTAGGGGACTGCATAAAGGTTGGCATGTCACCCTTAATAGGGACAGTATGAGTTTTGACAGTATGATTGGGAAAGGGTTAAGGTAACAACAACCTTTAAGAATCAGTGGAGAAATTTTGCAGAAGTATATAGACAATGGTTCTACTATTAGTAAATGGTATTGTGATATGCCCTGTATCTAGGGAATACAGGAGGAACGATTGAAGGATAACCTTAGAGGTTTTATAAGGAAAAAGGTAATATTCAAAATTCTCAAGAATAGAAATGTGGATAAAGGAAATATGACGTAATTATAATGATGCCAAGTGGGGCACGTGTTAAACCACGAGAAAGTATGGATCGAACCAGTAATGGTCGAAATTGTTCAGGGCAATTAGGACTTAAGATAAAAAAAAAGATGTTCTAATTATGATTGAGCGTCAGTCATGACAGTGATTAACCTCTAAAGACTGAGGCAATAACTTATGGAAAAATGGTGATTTTTTTTTACTTATCAGATGTTAAGGAAAACATCTTCACATAAGCTGTGATTGAAATGAGGTAGAAAATTTAGTTGAAGGTGGTTAAAAGGCATTGATTATAAGGAACTATTACTATCAGGGAAGGCCAAAGAGGTGGCCAACACTTTAAAGGTAAGAGGATAATTATAGGCGCTTGTGCCAAAGGAATACAGTAATGATGGTTAAAACTGTGAAGGTTGTATTGTGGTTTGGAAGATTGACATTCCTTCTGATGACTGTGCAATACCCAACCGTAATAGTAGTTCGGTAAAGGTTTAATTCATGTAATCGCCAGGAGCGGGCTATCTATCTTGGAAGGTACCATCTTGAGAATGAGCCAGGACTATATTTCAAAAAGGACTAAACAAACCTTTGAGTTAAGTCTTCTATTGAAGGTATATGATTAAGAATGGTATTAACCTGCTATCATTGCTTTGAGCAAAACTCTTCTGTAAATTTTATCTGCTTCATGTCATGTATGTATGTCAGAATCAGGAGTGTACTCCATGAATCATGAATGGTGATTATGTTATCTCCTTAGAAGGATTTGATATGACATGTATGGACTCCGTATGGTTAGCTATTAAGACTTCATGGAAAATGAATGACTACAGTAGGTCAGTGATGGACCATAGTAAGGCAGCAATGATTCTGCGAGTAGTGAGCTGATTACAACCATGAGAGTTGTATTGGAATGGGTGTTGAGATTGAGTACCACTAATCGGGTCGTGGTAGTGTATAAGTTATCATTGATAGACTAATTAAGTAGAGTATCTACCTGGTGAATAATTATTCGTTCTTATCAATAGAGAGTCGTATTATTATACGAAGAAGGTTGCGGTATAGAAATGGATTCTAGTAATGATGAGGTCTAGAATGAGATCCCAGATTCGATTTTCGATATCGAGGGAGTTTCAAAGGTGATTGTGTATAAGCTCGAGGAAGAGCATGGGTCCATAGAATGATGGACGGAATAGAAATATTTAGGCATGGGAAATACGATGTTATAATACTTGATGCTGATATAAATACGTTTATGTTTTGTTCTCCTATGACGAACCTCTATAGTTCAGAGGTAGGTTCCAAGCCAGATATTTTGTGACAGTATATTTTTTTCATATATACAATTCTCTTCAGTTCGTTCTTTTCTCTTCTTTTCATTTCATGTAATCTGAGAAGAACAACCCTTCCAGAAGGGGAGGTATTGCCGAATGACTATCTATCTGTGTGATAGAAGCCTAGTAAGATACCATCTATTGTTTAATTGCTTGTCAAGTACTAAAGGCTGGCCACCTTCTGTACTAACTATGCAATATAACAAGTGTTCATGATCATAGTGATCTCTCAACAAATTCCTTTACTTCTATATGATTGATCAAGCTTCCAAAGATAGAAGCAGCTGAAAAAGGAGTAATAAAGTGGTGGTAGTATGCGGAATGGGAACACATTCGTGATACTAAGGTTGACGTGATTATTAAAAGGTTATAGAACGCTAACGAGCAAAAGTATAACTAGTATAATATTAGGAACGGAAGGTAGTAGCGATTACGAACTCGAAAAGAATGGGTATTGAGAAGCAAAAGCTCTAATACTAAACGCTATAATGAGAGTCTGTGCAATAGACTTGAAAAAATTTGGAATGATCACTTAACGCGGATTTAGTTATATCACGACAATAGATCATATGTCATTATCGAGGTGTCACCTTATGAGATCCTTGAGGGAAGATAATGTCGATCTCCCTTATGTTAGGATGAAGTTGTAGAGCGCAAGATGCTCGGACCCGCAGTAGTTCAATAGACCAGGGATATAATAGATCTAATCAGAGGACGGCTGGTAGTAACCCAAGATGGACATAAGAGGTATGCTGATTTGACTCAAAAAAAGGACAAAGAGTATGAAATAGGGGGCCTAGTAATGTTATAGGTATCCCCTTGGAAACCCTTGAAAAAGGATTGATGAGGTTCGAAAAGAAAGGAAAGCTAAGTCTACAATTTGTTGGACCCTTGGATATATTAAGACGTTTGGGAAGTTAACATATGAGCTAGCCCTACCCCCGAACCTGTAGCAAGTTCATAACGTGTTCCACATATCAATGTTAAGGAAGTGTAATTCGGATGCCAGACAAATAGGGGCATATGAGCGCATAGACATGCAACCAGACGTAACCTATATGGAGCAACCAGGAAGGGTATAGAGTAAAAAGGAACGAGTGCTTAGGAGAAGGGTTATCAAACTAGTAAGAGTTTGATGGTAGAACCACAATATGGGAAAATTTAGTCGAGAGTTAGAAAGTGCAATGCTAAGAGAGTATCCCTATTCATTTTCTATCTGATTCCGGGACGGAATCCTTTTAAGGAGGGGAGACTGTAATAACCCCAATTTTTGGGAAATTTTTGAAACCCTTATGAATAGTGTTTTTGCTGAATGAGAAAACTTTTCATGCCACACTATGTAGGGGTTCTGATATGGATATTCTGAGATTTTATTAGTACTTTATATGGGATATAAGTGTATGTAAAGATCGTCAGAATCCAAATCCGAACACTTTGATTTTCCCGGAAATACACTAGATACGGAAAGATTTGAGAAAAAGGTAACAGGATAAAAAGGATTTAAATTAAAGGATTATAGGAGAGGATCATAAAAGGAATATAATATATTGAGAAAGGTTAAGGGAACCTAAGTAATAAGATCCCGGGTATGATCCCTCAAACGATAAACGAAAACGAAAGTTAAGCGAACCGTATAACAGATCAGCGGTCATTAGGCAAACGATTAGGAAGTTAATCAAAGGGATTAGTGGGAATGATGTCATCCAACCAATAGAAAGAAGACAAGGAAGGAAGGATGACATCATGAGGATGAGGTAAGCATGACATGGGAAGGAAGGAGGTGTGGTTGAATAAGGACCACACAAATTCAAGGGCAAGGTAGTAATTTACTAAATCAAATACAAATCAAGCCAACCAAGCTAGCAAAATCATTTCATCAAAAATCAAAAACAACCAAGGCATTTGTTCTTAGGAGCTCTCGGCTTTTTACATTTTAAAGGCATAGATTTTTCAAAAATCAAGATCCAAGCATCCTAAATTGGTAAGAAAATTCCCTAATCATCTTTATGCTTAGTTATGGCTATATCATGAGTTTAAGCCATTAATTCTTTCTCTAACTTCTTCACTTAATCAAGGAAGAAGACAATGAATAGTGTTTTCAAGTTTTTAACTTGAACTTTTTCTTGTTTTCTTGAAGATCCAAGCTTTCCTAAGGCTTCTCAAAGCTTCTTAAGGCTTCCTAGCTCCACCCACCACTTCAAGGAAGGTATACCATTTCCAAACCCTAGGTTCATATATATTATAAGGTGATTTTGAGTATTGGGTTGATATTGTATCTTGTTGTTATGATTTAGAGTTTGAGATTTGGTATGGTAGTGAATGGAATGGTAATTATTGTGGTTTTGATTTAAAAGAACTTAAGAATGATTAAAGTTAAGTTTAAGCATAAGTATGGAAGATTAAATTGAATTGGTTGGGGTGGTTATGATGTGATAAGGATGGAGGATGGTTGTATGTTGGATTTGAGGTTGATTTGGGTTGTTTGTGAATGGGTTAAAATTTGGAAATCATGTAAACATAGCCGTCGTAACGTCCGATTTTCTTTGGACTGTTTTTGTGCATAGCATTAGGACCCGAGAACCCCCTGCTAGATTGTGACCACTGCCATGTTTAGATAGCTCATGTTACGAGCTTCGTTTTGATATGTAGTTCGTTCGATTCCGATTTACGGTTTAGGAGAAACGACCGTTTCAAGTAACGGCGTTTCGCGAACGAAACTTTTTCCCTCGCCTTACTTTGGAATGTAGGTTAAAGACCGAAAAGGGTTAATTAATGTGTGAAACATTTATGGTAAGTGTGTTAGGCAGTTGGTAAGACATTCGCGAAAGAATCGTTTTAAAACTCCTAAAGGTTAAATTATTAAAAATGGTGGAGCCGAGGGTACCCGAGTGACTTAAGCAAATCGGTGAGCGCAAAACTAGCATTAGAGTCTAAGTTAGTTAAAGCATAGATTTACAAGTGATTTTGGTTTAATTCCAACTTACTTGTTGTTTATAGGTTATCAGACTCGTCCCGAGCCTTTCTCACCCCCAAGTCGCTCAGGCAAGTATTCTATCCGTTATACTGTTGTTGTGATGTATACATTTGTATATGCATGATCTTGCGATAAATGCCTATGGGTTATTTAGCAAATTTTTGCGATATATTGTAGCATGTGATATGGTATATATGCATGCCTGTTTCATATTCTTGAAATATATATCTGTTGGTTCATTTGATAATACCTATGCTAGAGGATAGCGGTATCTTGCATATACCCTTAGTATAGGGACTCAAAGGTGAAAATATTTTCTAAAACCGGGAGTCGAGGATCCCGAGTAGATTTTATATGGATATGGATATATATATATATGGTTATAGTTTTCCAAACTATTAATCGAATAAGGTTTATTCGATAACTTTAAACTTTATTTTATTATTGAATATTATTTCAAATATTATTCGAGGGCTTATGACTCTTTTATTTATTTATCTGAATATTATTTGAATATTCATTCGAGGGCTTATGACTCTTTTATATATTATTATTGAATATTATTTGAATATTCATTCGAAGGCTTATGACTCTTTTATATTATTTATGAATATTATTTGAATATTCATTTGAGGATCTATGACTCCGATTATGTGCTGTAATATATTCTTTATTTTATTAAAGAGTAAGGTGTTAATAATCAAACTTATTTTCGATTATTCAAATAAAGATAATACTTTCATATAAGTATTTCTTTGGTTATTTAATGTTTATTTCAAGTATAAGTTTTAATACTTCTACTTCAATTATTTTTATAAAGATTATTCTTTATGGGAATATTATTTAAATAATAATATTCAGTCATTTTCTAAATATTCTGGGGACTGATTTACTTCATTAAATCAGCCTTACTCCAAACACTCTTTAAAGTGTTTTCGAGTCTTCAAAATGATTTTTAAAAGTCAGAGCGGATCCCAAAACTCATTTTTATATTTAAGATCTTCCTTTTTAAAGGGGATTTAAATACTCGCTCAAAAACCTGGGGAATCCGGCTCTGTGGTGTATTTTATATTCGCAACGAGGTTGCAGATTTGGTAAATGAATTGATTACTTGCCCAACGTTCGGGAAGTAAGCCCATCTCATTGAGTCGGCATAAGCGACAGGCCGGGGTACGGTCTATTATTGTGTAAGTGGCTGGGTGGCAGTCCATCAACGCGTGAGGGGCCGGGGTACGGTCTAGCGCGAGGTCCTAATGCGGCCAGGGTGATGACCGGTGAGGAATTCATCCATCTACAGTAGAAAAGGTTACTTATTGGTATCTTTGCCTGATCAGCGAGATATCGGGTTTATGCCAAAATTCTTTTCCTTTCCAAAATTCATTGGATGTTTCAAACTCTGTTCATACTTTACATAACAGAGGTTCCAGGAAATGTTTAAAGGGGTATATATATGTGGTTATATATATACCGGGACTAAATAAAGTATCTCATAACTTTTTCATTCAATAATATTTCAAAGATTGAATCTATTCAAGTCTTAACTTGTGGTCTCATCAGTGGGATGAACTTTTGAAACTAATTATAACTTGAACGGTGGTAGTTCAAGTAGTATTTGGGAAAGATATAAGTATATTGGGGTATCTTGTAACTTCATCTTTTAAACTTATATCTAATTAATAATTGTCTTATGAATGACAAAGATTTTCAGAAAAACGTTGAGACAAGGTTAGATATATGAGATCACCTTGCAACGATATTTTTTTATATACAGTTATACACTGGGACTTTGTGTATATTATGCATGGAAGAGGACTTCCAATATTTTGAAAAGTATATATGTATATATATACTGAATATTTTGCGACTTCATCGCATTAAGATATCAAACTTGGTTCATTTCTTTTGACCAAGACTTTCATGAGTATTATGAGTAGGCTCATATATTGTAAATCATTATACATATTATTTTGGTGGGCTTGCTGCTCACCCTTGCTTTCTTCTTTCATCACACAACAACAGTTAGGAAAGATGGCCAGACTCCAGCAGACCCAGCGCAAGCGCGTGGGAAGCGTCCCGCGTCTTCCCGTTGATGTTGTAGCTGCTATAGCTGCAGAGGTAGATCTATTGTAGATCAGACCATCTACTTTTGAGAATCAATTATGTATAATTATAACTTGTGGCAGATAATGGCAATTAACTGTAAATTTATCAAGTAATCATTTTGGGTTGTAATAACTTTTAAATTGTGGATTCAAAGACTTGTACTTATTTAAATTTCATCTCTGAGACTATAACGGGTTGTGGTGTGTGTTAGTGTGGGGTCACAGCATAAGGTTATTTATTATTAATTAAGTGAAGTGATATTGTGGAAAGAAAGACTCGTGACAACCCGGATCCCCGACCCCGGATTTGGGGGTGTTACATTATATGTGAAAATCTTTGATTTTGCTTGATTGGATTGTTGTTTTGATTCGAATTAAGGAATAAAAGAAAAGGGAATTAAGTCGATTGATATAAGTGATAGTATGCGCGTAAATGTTTGGTTGTGAATGTGTCTAGTACTCGTAAAAGAGTCGTGTTAGTTTGATTTGAGAAATAGCCTAGGTCAAGCGAGTACGCTTTGATTGCTAGGTATATAAGGATATGAAAACTATGAGAAAGAATTGTGCTATGTGCTATGTGCTTATTTGAATAAGCTATACTCGTATAGTTCGAGTCAAGAATATAATCGAGTTATCGTATAGAGTGATCATTCCGGGAACGAGAGTTGGGAATCTAATTAAGAATTCTGGTTTTATTGTAGATTCGGAGCGTGAGGGCATTCGGGCTAGGAAAGGGAAAAGTATACTAGGTGGCGGTAGTTCAACCCTCAGGAAAGCAATTTCAGGCAAGTAACTTTGATTACTTGTATAAATGATTGTAAAGGAAATGTTGTTCATACCATGTAGAGTATTGAACTGTTAAAGTATGAAACCCTTGCTTTATGAAACCCTGATATTGATTTGAAGTACCCTTTGTTCTTGATAACCTGTTATTGATAGTCCTATTGATTTCACCCGTTGATAATCTGCCTTTCTGTTTAAGTTTCCTATAATGCCATGATCATATTGAACCTTAAAATTATCTTGGATAACTCTGTTAATGATACCCTGTTTCTCTTGATCGCCCTAATGATCCCTAAGTTATTACTGATTATTCAAATTTAGTACCTTATTATCTTTGATACAGAATTCTTGAGAATTGTTCCTTGCGTATCTTTGATTCACTCCCTGAACTTTGTTTCTTTAAAATCTGAATTAAGAATGAGTTTCGACTTGAAAGAGTCCGAATGATTTCAAAGGCTTGGTAATGATAAAATGAATTTTAGAAAAACCTATTTGTTTTTCCAACTCAAGGTTTTCCGAATGAATTCCTGATGGATTGGATTGAGACGTAAAAGGCTAGTGGGACTAGTCCAGTCATGGTAAGAGGCTAGTGGGACTAGTCCAATTTAAGGCTGAAATTATGCCGAATGGTACCTTAAAGACCGGAATGGAGGTCGATACGGGCTGATCACCCGTATATAATGAAATGGAAAGATAAGTGATCCAATCAAGGGTTCTAAATGATTATTTAAAAGGGAATTGAAACTTTTGTTCAGTAAATTGATTTTTGGAAATGAAAATGGTTTATACTGTTTTGAAAAGAGTTGATTATGTTATTGTGGAGCTTAAAGCTCAGAACCCTGATTCCTGAAATTGTTGATCATATGAATGATTCTATATCTTGAAATACTGTTGCTTTCCTCTACCGAAAGATCTATTTTGATCCTATAATGATTTGTGTTGAATGTCGGCTTTCATCCTGTTTCGAGCCTTGTTTCTTGAAAGCCCAACTATTCTTCGGATACCTTTCCTTATCTCAAAGAAAGCAAAAATGAATATACGGAAATCTGCCACCTAGTTTAGCTAAAATAGAATGCCCTAATTTGTTCAAAGCATATTGAGAATTGTTATTGTAGAACTGCTATTTAGTTACTTGCTGAGTTTTATACTCATTGTTTTGTCTTAATCTAACCATGGCAGTTAAGCAAGAAGATGGCCAGGCTTAGGCGCACTGCTCGTAAGAGCGTACCTGGTGGTCCCTACCGTGTTGAGGGCTTCCAGTTGCCAGAGCAGGTAGAACAGGTTATGAGTGAGCTCGCGCCTAGTAAGAGGTGTTTAAAGATACAATGGCTTATCTGTCGGTTCCCAGCCGGAATCGATATTGATTATTTAATAATATTTTGGGGTTTGTAAGTTATATTCGGTGATTGGTAGTTGTAATCTTGTCTCATACTTTATCCTGTTGATCCTGTTAGTAGTTAATCGGGGTTTATGCATATTTAATTAGTAGATTAGAGGTGTGTGAGTCCTCATTTCCTAACCCCGAGATTGAGGTCGTCACAAGTTGGTATCAGAGCTACATGATCTAGTCCCAGAGACAAGTTAGGTTTTAAAAAGGGGTATTTTGGGAATATATCTATATCGCGAGAGAGTTCGACTCATGTAGAGTTGAGTTAGACTATTAGGTATAGTCTAAGGAAAGTGTTTGATTGGTAAAGCAGAAACTAGAGTTAGGGTGTGAGTTAGCTGGAAGCTTTATTTGACCCTAACATTGTTTCTTGGTTGCTGTTTTATGTTTTCTCCGAGGACCCTAGTAGTGGTAGTGATTCAGACTCAGAGATTAGCTTGACTGGTACCCCTGTGGACCCTATTCCACCCTCTCCAGAGGAGCCTGTATATGTTAGTTCAGACCCAGAGGGGGACCCTTCTGAGAGTAGTGAGATCCCCATGCAGATTTCACCCTTGAGGCTTGATTCAGAGACCCCTGCCCCTGAGCCAGAGTCGAAGATGCCTAAGACTGTTCCTGTCAGTATTGGTGGCAAGTTAGCCCAGGACCGAGACTTTGTGTAATCCCGCATTCCTGAGTTAGGAGCTTTGGTGGATAGACTAGCCAGGGAGTCTAGGCAGTGTGCTTCTGTTATGGATGATGAGTGGCGAGTTCGAGTGAAGATGGTGGAGCAGGTTGCCAGGAGGAGATTGGATGAGGGACCATCCACTAGTGATGCTGATGCTGAGGCCCGGAGGCTGCATAAGATCATTCGCTGGATGTTGGTTGTGTTGAGAGAGATCCTAGATGATTAGACGAGACTGTTGGATTGAGCCCGTAGATTGTTGTTGTTGTTGTTTTCAGCGCCGATAGGCTTTGGGATACTTGGTCAGATGCCGGGATCCCTTTTTCATTTACCTTGTTGTATCTCAGACCAGTGTAGTAGTAGTAGTAGTTGGAAGTTAGGGGTAGATAGGGGATTGTTTTCCAGTTTTTCCTCTGTTTAACCCTGCTATTTATTGTACCTT
Source organism: Apium graveolens (assembly GCF_009905375.1). NCBI lineage: Eukaryota > Viridiplantae > Streptophyta > Magnoliopsida > Apiales > Apiaceae > Apium > Apium graveolens. Next base: position 321,331,113 of record NC_133648.1, read on the forward strand.
GTTTCAGAACCTTAAAATCCAGAATATTTCCTATGTAACCTCTGATTAAATAAATATCTTGCTTCCCTTTGTGCACCTTGTTTATCTTATAAACTGTTCTCAATGCCATGTTTTAAATACAGCTATGTTTTCATACAACCATGTCTAAAGATCGTAAAACCCTATTCCGTGCCATGATAAAACAACACTGATATGAGAATTATGTAGTAATAGGATTGCATGTGCAAATTGGGTAAAACTTAAAACCCACACAAGAGATTTCATAAAAATTGTTGTTATATATGCCATGCAATCGTATTGCTAAGTAATTGCTCAATCAGGTTTGTAAGAAATGGCCAACTCACCAGATCACCAAGAAGAAGAAATTCCCACCCAAGACCCAGAAATAAACCCAGAAACCACTTTGATGAGCAGACTTGCTCAGTTTTTGCAACAACCTGTGGCCCCAAAAGTTGGAAATTTCAAGCACTTTCAATCTGTTCATCCTCCAGAGTTCTTAGGTTTGCCATATCCGATTAAAGCACAGTCGTGGTTGAGAGAGATGGAAAAAGCCTTTGAGCTAGCCGAAGTTAAGGACGATAAGAAAGCTCAGTACGCAAGTTATTATTTGAGGGATGAAGCAAGTTTCTGGTGGGAGTCTTCTAAGGCGTTGTTGGAAGGCAAAGACTTATCTTGGGAGAAGTTTACTGAGATGTTTCTGGAAAAATATTTGCCAAGTTATATGCAAGATCAGTTGGAGATGAAATTTTTGGATCTTAGACAGGAGGAAATGTCGGTAGCAGAATATGAGGTGAAGTTTTCGGAGTTGGCAAGGTTCGTGCCAGAGTACGTGAATACAGAAGCAAAGAAGGCTAAGAGGTTCCAGCAGGGACTTAAGCCGTGGATTAGGAGTCAAATAGCAATGTTGGAGATCAAGAGCTATGCTGCCTTGGTTCAAAAGGCAATGATAGTGGAAGGTGAGCGGGAAGCTGCTCGAAGAGAAAATGAAGGAAGAAAGAGGAAGTTTGAAAGCTCTGAGCAAGAGCAAGGAAGTTTCAAGTTCAGAGGAAAGTTTGGAAAGAATGGTGGAGGTCAGAACAAAAAGTTTCAGAAATTTAGACCCGGGAATGGAGCTCAGAAGAACCGTTTCCAGAAAGCTGGACAACCGGGAAAGGATAGCAGGCCCCAGATGCAAGAATGCAGGAACTGTGGAAAGAGACACCCGGGGAGGTGTAATAAGCTGGATATAACATGTTTTAAGTGCAACCAGAAGGGGCATTATTCTTCAGAATGTTCAAATGAAATAAGGAAGCCTGATTTGGCTTGTTTCAAGTGTGGCAAGGCAGGCCACATGGCTAGAAATTGCAAGGAGCCTGTGCAGAAGGCTAATGTTCTCAGAATTGCTGGACCGCCGTCTCTCCCAACACCATCAGCTCAACCCAGAGCTAGGACCTTTAACATGTCAATGAAAGATGCGGTGCAAGATGTGGACGTGGTAGCAGGTATGCTTGCTATAAACTCAGTAGAAGTAAAAGTTTTGATGGATTCTGGAGCAACCAGATCTTTTATTTCTGAAAGCATTTTTGATAAGTTAAATTGTGTTGCGTACCCTCTAGAACCTAATTTGATTATAGAGGTAGCAAATCAAGAGAAAGTTGTTGTTAATAAGATTTGTCCCGATTGTGATGTGTCTATAGAAGGTCGGCACTTTTCTGCTGACTTAATTCCTTTTAAGTTAGGAGAATTTGAGGTTATTCTAGGAATGGATTGGTTGTTAAATCATGAGGCGCAAATAGAGTGTAAAAGTAAGAAAGTGAAGTTAAAAACCAAGGATGGTAAGGAAGTGATATTTAAAGGAAAGAGGCAAGAGAAGAAATTTCTAACGGTTATTGAGGCGAGAAGATTAATACGTCAAGGATGCGAGGTTTATTTGGCTCATGTCGTGGACGTGGAGAAAGAATCTGTAAGGATCGACGATATTCCAGTAGTAAGAGATTTTCCGGATGTGTTTCCTGATGAATTGCCTGGACTAATTCTAGACAGAGAGATCGAGTTTACGATTGAATTGGCTCCTGGTACGGAACCAGTGTCGAAAGCTCCCTATCGCATGGCGCCGGTTGAAATGAAGGAATTGGCAGCTCAGTTGCAAGAGTTGTTGGACAAAGGAGTAATCCGACCGAGTGTATCCCCGTGGGGTGCACCGGTGTTGTTTGTAAAGAAGAAGGATGGAAGTATGCGATTGTGTATCGATTACCGTGAACTGAATAAGTTGACGATCAAGAATAAGTACCCTCTACCGCGGATCGATGACTTGTTTGACCAATTGAAAGGAGCTTCGTGTTTCTCAAAGATTGATTTAAGATCTGGGTATCATCAACTAAAGATCAAAGCGGAAGATATACCCAAGACAGCGTTCCGAACAAGATACGGACATTATGAGTTTTTGGTGATGGCATTTGGCTTGACGAATGCGCCAGCTGCATTTATGGATCTTATGAACAGAGTGTTCGAGCAGTATTTGGACAAGTTCGTGATTGTGTTTATTGACGATATACTTATTTATTCCAAAACGGAGGAAGATCATAAGGAGCATTTGAGGATTTCCTTGGAAATTCTGCGAAAAGAGAAGCTGTACGCAAAGTTTTCAAAGTGTGAATTTTGGCTAAAAGAAGTGCAATTTCTTGGTCATGTAGTTGATAAAGAAGGAATTAAAGTGGATCCAGCCAAGATAGAAGCTGTAATGAATTGGGAAAGACCCAAGACTCCGACGGAAGTCAGAAGTTTTCTGGGATTAGCCAGATACTATAGAAGATTTGTGCAAGATTTCTCAAAGATTGCCGTTCCATTGACAAAATTGACGAGAAAGAATGAGAAGTTCGTTTGGACAGAAAAGTGTGAGGAAAGTTTCCAAGAGTTAAAGGAGAGATTGGTAACCGCCCCTGTGTTGGTATTACCAGATGATAAAGGTGAATTTGTGATATTCAGTGATGCTTCCTATAAAGGACTTGGATGCGTGTTAATGCAACACGGGAAGGTAATAGCATACGCATCAAGGCAACTCAAACCGCACGAGCAAAAGTATCCAACGCACGATTTGGAATTGGCAGCAATTATGTTTGCCCTTAAGATTTGGAGGCATTATTTGTACGGGGAAAAGTGCGAGATTTATACGGACCATAAGAGCTTAAAGTATATCTTTACTCAGAAAGAACTGAATATGCGACAAAGAAGGTGGTTGGAATCGATCAAAGATTATGATTGTGCGATAAACTATCATCCTGGAAAGGCAAATGTGGTAGCTGATGCTTTAAGTCGAAAGGAAAAGTTGAATATGTTAACATCAACAGAAGAATTAATCAAGGACTTTGAAAAGATGGAAATAGTGGTGCAGACTCCAGAATGTGGAGGTGAAGCCATTTATGCAATACGGTTTCAACCTGAAATTTTGGAAAAGATTAGATGCTGTCAAGAGCAAGTGATGAATCGCGAAAGGAATAAGTTGATGGGAGAAGAAATTAAAGCTCAAAAGGATGGAAAAGGAATATACCGTGTTAACTCACGTATTTGGATACCTGATGTTGTGGAACTAAAGCACGAGATTTTGCAAGAAGCGCATAACTCGAGATTTTCAATTCACCCTGGAAGTACGAAGATGTACCAGGATTTGAAAGGAAATTTTTGGTGGCCAAATATGAAAAAGGAAATTGCAGAATGGATAAGCAAATGTTACACGTGCCAAAGAGTTAAAGCGGAACATCAAAGGCCAAGTGGATTGCTTCAGCCACTGGACATACCTGAATAGAAATGGGAACATATCGTAATGGATTTCGTGGTAGGATTACCTAAAACCAAGTCTAATCATGATGCGATTTGGGTGGTAATTGATCGACTGACAAAGTCAGCACATTTCTTGCCGATAAACGAAAGGTTTTCATTAGAGAAGCTGGTTAAAATGTATCTGGATGAAATCGTGATGCATCACGGAGTTCCTGTATCTATCGTGTCTGATAGAGATCCAAGGTTTAATTCGAGATTTTGGCTACAATTCCACGATCATTTGGGAACGAAATTGAAAATGAGTACGGCATATCATCCGCAGACAGACGGACAAAGTGAAAGGATAATTCAGACAATTGAGGATATGTTGCGAACCTGCGCAATAGATTTTAAAGGAAATTGGGACGATCATTTCCCCTTAGTTGAGTTTTCCTACAACAATAGTTATCATGCAAGTATTGGCATGCCGCCTTATGAAGCGTTATATGGAAGAAAGTGTAGATTCCCTACTTATTGGGACGAAGTTGGTGAGTGCAAGTTAATTGGCCCCGAGCTAGTGCAGCAAACGAAGGAAAAAGTTGAAATGATACAAAAGAGATTAATTGCAGCTCAAGACCGACAGGCAAAGTACGCGAATCAAGAGCGGAAAGATGTGCAATTCGAAACTGGAGACAAGGTCTTGTTGAAGATATCTCCTTGGAAAGGTTTAACTCGATTTGGAAAGAAAGGAAAGCTAAGTCCAAGGTACATTGGACCATTTGAAGTATTGCGACAAGTTGGGAAAGTGGCGTATGAATTAGCGCTACCGCCGCAAATGCAACATCTGCACAATGTATTTCATGCATCTCTCCTGAAGAAGTATAATGCTGATGCGAGCCATGTGATCGAGTTGGAACCAATAGAAATCCAACCAGATTTGTCCTATGTGGAACAACCAGTGCAAATTTTGGATCGAAAAGAAAGAACGCTTAGAAATAAAGTTGTACCTCTAGTTAGAGTGTTGTGGAGAAATCCACTAGTCGAGGAATCGACTTGGGAATTAGAAAGCGAAATGAAAGAAAAGTATCCCCATCTATTTGCTTAGATTAGATTCTGGGGACAGAATCCTTTTAAGGAGGGTAGATTGTAACGACCGAGAATTTTGCGTCATAATTAAGAAAGTAAAGTATGTGTTATGTGATGAGATTATGTGATTAAGTGGTGATTATTTGTCTTATCTATATACTAGAGTTAAGGAGCGTGGATAAAAACGTTCCAATTTAAAGAGTCAGCTTAGGAGTCAAGCTGTGGTTTCGGGCCGTCAGGTAGAACGGAACCCGTCCTAATATGGAAATTAAATAATATAAAATGTGAATTATAGGTGAAGTGAATGAATGAAGTATTTCTTCTTAAGAGACGTGTTGATTGGCAAAGGTAATGAGAAGCGTATTCGAAACGCTGAGCGTCGGGCCGTCAGGCTGAACGTGACCCGGTACGCGTAAAAAGGGAATAAAGATTAAAGAGGGATAGATTCTATGATCAGACCTGAGTCGTTATGTGACTATATGCATGTGATTTATTGACTGTGTGCATGATTATATGTTCTGTGTTAATTTCTGTGAATTTTAAAGGAATTATGTGATTTACATAAGGGTTTATTTAACCTTCGTACATTTTTATAAAATCATCTAAGATGGATAAAAATATGGGATTTGTTCTGTTATCTTCGTAGAGGTCTTAGAGACTTTTAAAAATGATAAGTGAATTTAATTGTGGGTCTTTGCATTTTTAAATTGATTTTATGTGGAAAAGGTATTTATTAAAGCGAGTTTGCGAAATTCATATAAAATCAACCGCTCGCTCAAATTCTTATTATGAGTAATGGATGAAAAGCTAATTTCGAGACCTACGCGTTAAAAATGTCATTTTCAATAATTCTCGACTTTCCGAGAGAGATATATTATGTATTTGAATTTTATCGCATTTAAGTAAAAAGAAAAGGGATGGGTGAGTAAAAGGAAGTTGGTAAATTACTAGATTGCCCTTGTTTCTAAATGCTATATATAACCCACTTTCTTTTCTTTTCTTTCTTTTGTGCACTCATTCTCTCTTTTCTCTCTTCTCTCTTTCTTTCTCTCGTCTCTCTCCCGAACACTCTCTCTCTCTTTCACTCCCTCTCGACCCTCTCATCTCTCATCTCTCTCACTTGCATGCAACCCCCAAATCTTACTCAAACTCAAAGATATTGCTACCTATAGCCTTTATTTTCGGTATACTTCTTGATTCCTATTTGCATGTAAGTATTTGCAAGATTTTGTTGAAGTGATCACTATGGTTGTGTTTAAGAAAAACAATTTCTTGAAGCATAACTATAAGAGTGATTTTAAGAGGTTTTGGAGGTCATAAACTCGAGAGGAGATCCGTCATGGACTCTCTCAAGTTCGACCACCACCGGCCATGATCCAAAGGAGAGCCGGTGGGTTTTCCATGATGTGATTGTTGGATTTTAATATTGCATGTTATGATTTCTTGAAAACTTAAAAAAAAGGGTTTTGTTTCTTTTGTTGAAAATTGAGTATGTGATTGGTAAAATGATTTCCTTGGTTGTAAAATAAATGTGTGCAAGTGATTGTTGCTTAGAAAATCAAATTTTATGATTTGTATGTGATTTTTGCTTCGGCTTTATGCTAATAAAAAGGGAAATTGAATTTTGTGACTTGATCTTGGTATGAACTAAGCTTAATTAGTAGAAAATAGAGTTGCATGTTGATTTAAAAGAGGAGTTAGTGATGCATGTCAATGTTTGGTTCTTGGATTGTGAGTTTTTGAATTTTTGCCGAATAGAAAATGGGTTTAGAAGAGATTGATTTGTGATTAAGTGAATGCATGCATGTTGATTGAATAATTTGATTAAGGTTTGAGTCATTAGGTGATGTTTGGCTTTGTGCTTCGAAAATCTTGATGAAAATGAGTTAAATGACTAAGTTAAGGCTTAAAACAAGTTAAAAATGTGATATAGGACTTTGCATGTCAAGATTGATCTTTGTATGTGTGTTTTCTTGATAAACCCGAATGGGTTGAATCTTTAAAGTGGTTTGTTGTGAGTAGACTTGATTAAAGTAATGATGGATGGTGATTAGACTAATAAGGAATGAATTATTATTGCATGCTAAGTTTAGGTTCGAATTTTTGAGTTAATAAGAAAGGAAATTGAATTTGGTGAGATAATCTTGGTAAACACTAAGTTTGTATGATTTAAAAGCAATTGCATGATAGTTTTAAAGGAGATCAATGAGTGCATGCTAGTAATTAGTCTTTGAGTTGAAAATTATGTTCTTGCCGAATGAAAACAAGATAAAAAGGGGATAACTTGGTGATTAAGTGTATGCATGTTGATTTGATGGATTGATTAAGTTGAAATCACTAAGTAGTGCATGGTTTGGTGACTTAATGAATGGAATGATTTAATAGGGGATTAAAACAAGAAAGAAATGTGGTATATAACCTTGCATGTCAAAATCTATTTTTGCATGTTTGATTCTTGATTGTGATAAGTGTTAAGGCCGAATAGGCCATAAGAAATAAAGGTCAAAACTTGATTTTGGTAATTGAAAGAATGATTGAGTGCTATATGTGAAAATCTTTGATTTTGCTTGATTTGATTGTTGTTTTGATTCGAATTAAGGAATAAAAGAAAAGAGAATTAAGTCGATTGATATAAGTGATAGTATGCGCGTAAATGTTTGGTTGTGAATGTGTCTAGTACTCGTAAAAGAGTCGTGTTAGTTTGATTTGAGAAATAGCCTAGGTCAAGCGAGTACGCTTTGATTGCTAGGTATATAAGGATATGAAAACTATGAGAAAGAATTGTGCTATGTGCTATGTGCTGTGTGCTAATTTGTATAAGCTATACTCGTATAGTTCGAGTCAAGAATATAATCGAGTTATCGTATAGAGTGATCGTTCCGGGAACGAGAGTTGGGAATCTAATTAAGAATTCTGGTTTTATTGTAGATTCGGAGCATGAGGGCATGAGGGCTAGGAAAGGGAAAAGTATACTAGGTGGCAGTAGTTCAACCCTCAGGAAAGCAATTTCAGGCAAGTAACTTTGATTACTTGTATAAATGATTGTAAAGGAAATGTTGTTCATACCATGTAGAGTATTGAACTGTTAAAGTATGAAACCCTTGCTTTATGAAACCCTGATATTGATTTGAAGTACCCTTTGTTCTTGATAACCTGTTATTGATAATCCTATTAATTTCACCTGTTGATAATCTGCCTTTCTGTTTAAGTTTCCTATAATGCCATGATCATATTGAACCTTAAAATTATCTTGGATAACTCTGTTAATGATACCCTGTTTCTCTTGATCGCCCTAATGATCCCTAAGTTATTACTGATCCTTCAAATTTAGTACCTTATTATCTTTGATACAGAATTCTTGAGAATTGTTCCTTGCGTATCTTTGATTCACTCCCTGAACTTTGTTTCTTTAAAATCTGAATTAAGAATGAGTTTCGACTTGAAAGAGTCCGAATGATTTCAAAGGCTTGGTAATGATAAAATGAATTTTAGAAAAACCTATTTGTTTTTCCAACTCAAGGTTTTCCAAATGAATTCCTGATGGATTGGATTGAGACGTAAGAGGCTAGTGGGACTAGTCCAGTCATGGTAAGAGGCTAGCGGGACTAGTCCAATTTAAGGCTGAAATTATGCCGAATGGTACCTTAAAGACCGGAATGGAGGTCGATACGGGCTGATCACCCGTATATAATGAAATGGAAAGATAAGTGATCCAATCAAGGGTTCTAAATGATTATTTAAAAGGGAACTGAAACTTTTGTTCAATAAATTGATTTTTGGAAATGAAAATGGTTTATAGTATTTTGAAAAGAGTTGATTATGTTATTGTGGAGCTTAAAGCTCAGAACCCTGATTCCTGAAATTGTTGATCATATGAATGATTCTATATCTTGAAATACTGTTGCTTTCCTCTACCGAAAGATCTATTTTGATCCTATAATGATTTGTGTTGAATGTCGGCTTTCATCCTGTTTCGAGCCTTGTTTCTTGAAAGCCCAACTATTCTTCGGATACCTTTCCTTATCTCAAAGAAAGCAAAAATGAATATACGGAAATCTGCCACCTAGTTTAGCTAAAATAGAATGCCCTAGTTTGTTCAAAGCATATTGAGAATTGTTATTGTAGAACTGCTATTTAGTTACTTGCTGAGTTTTATACTCATTGTTTTGTCTTAATCTGACCATGGCAGTTAAGCAAGAAGATGGCCAAGCTTAGGCGCACTGCTCGTAAGAGCGTACCTGGTGGTCCCTACCGTGTTGAGGGCTTCCAGTTGCCAGAGCAGGTAGAACAGGTTATGAGTGAGCTCGCACCTAGTAAGAGGTGTTTAAAGATACAATGGGTTATCTGTCAGTTCCCAGCTGGAATCGATATTGATTATTTAATAATATTTTGGGGTTTGTAAGTTATATTCGGTGATTGGTAGTTGTAATCTTGTCTCATACTTTATCCTGTTGATCCTGTTAGTAGTTAATCGGGGTTTATGCATATTTAATTAGTAGATTAGAGGTGTGTGAGTCCTCATTTCCTAACCCCGAGATTGAGGTCGTCACAAATATCCTATTGACAACCAAGAAGTCGGGGGCAGGAAGACATACCCCATAAGGGCAAGGAAGAGATACCCAGTGAGAGCAAGGAAACATGAAAATAAGGGAAAATCATGATACTCAAGTGATATTCAGTATTTTTATGTACGTATCGTCAAAAATAAAAATAAATAGTACAAGATCATGATTGATCTATGATAGAATTTTTCTTGATATTGGATTTCTCAAATGGCAAACAACGAAGACAAATATGAGGCCTTGGTGTCCAGAAATGTCTTAGCTGAAACCCCGAGGGTCAAGAACCTTAAAGGTTTGTGTAGACTCATTGTTGGTGATTTCTCAAAGTAAATGGGGAATTCAAAATAGAGCATGGGGCAACAACAAAATATGAGAGACTTGTGAAGCTTTGACTCAATTTAATGAATGCTGCATCCCGATGGAGGAAAGCAAAAAGTCCGTTGCCTGGGAAATAAAAAGTTACAGGGGAAGTTTTTACTTCTAAGTCCCAAAGACCAAAAACTAATACAAAACTGATAGCACTGATATGTGTGAGGACTTATTGCCTAGGAGACTCAATCCGAAACTAGTCGGTGACCCGATGATGCCATGGAGAATGAAAAACACTGGAAAAGCTTTGAAGCTTCAATCTGACTAGAAGGACTTTATACAAGAAGAAGTTCATGATTCATTACTTGAAATGGCCGAAACCCCGAAAAATGGAGGTGGCCTTAAAGGAAGTACATAAGAAGAACCATGGTGCTACGCTGGGGGGGCAATGATGTCGCTCAAAATGTATCCGATTTGCATTCCATTGGTCGAAGATGATGGATGATGAAAAAGATAATAAGAAGAAAATAAGATGGATGCTCAAAGCACACACATAGCCAATGCCCAAAGGTAGTTCCCGATAATAAGCATAAGTTACTTTTTATGGCGGACTGAGGCTAAACACATAACTATGTTAATCACCAAGAAAGTGACACAATTTTTGTGAGAAAGTGTGATACACGAAAATGGATTTCTGCGAATCACAAGGACGGATGATGAATATAAGCTCAATAACAAGGATTTAAAAAAACAAACAAACAATTACGAGGAGAATAACCATGATTCCTACTTCATGCTTGTCCAAAGTGAATAAGCAAGTCAAGACGACCATGTGATTGAAGAAGAGGACCTAATATTCGAGAGATGCTTCGGTGAATTATCTACTCCCTATATCATGGGTGAATCATGCCACTTATAAAGTAAATAAAGTAATTACGTCATTCTTATTAACCTAAAAAGCTAAGGTTGGGATGCCTTTTGGACTCACTCATCCCAAGGATTGAGGCCTTTGAGTCCGAGAAGGACGAAGAAGACATGACACATGCTCTAAATTTGATTAAGCCAACACCGGGATTGCCGAGGATCAAAAATGAGTTTCCTATAAAGTGAGAAGTAAAAGAATGATTTTTTTGACAATGGGCATTACTCCCTAGAGAGTTAATGCACCCGGAGTTAGGAAGAAAGGAAATTCGAATCCCATAATTCGAAGGGCCGCATCTAGTCAAGAAAAAAATTAGGATGAGGCTCCTACAAGCTTAAAAACATTTAAAGAAAATGAGGTATTTATACTTGACACACTTTAAACCTGATTGTTTAATTAAATCGAGCATCCAAATAGGATAATGCACTTATTCAGACGAACTAAGAAACAAAAAAAAGGCTCGTAGAGGCCATGTTCCATCCATTGAAGGCAAGGAGAAGGCACGTTTCGTTCAATCAAATGCTCATAGAGTTAAGATTTTATCCGAATAAAGGATCAAAGATTGCAAGTCACAAGATTAGAATGCTATTATAAGTTAGAGCACATAATAAGCTTCTATTTGATATATTATAAGCTCAAATCGGGAAAACCAGCAAAAAGTTATGGTTGTTAAAAGGCTTGCAGCTCGTAATTCGGGGATCCTGATCATAAAGGAGGCATCTACCTTACTTACTAATTTAATCCAAGATTCATAAATTATCATCCACATCATAAAGGATATGAGGGCGCGTCCTCATGCTTTTTATGCAAGTTATCATAACTCAATTTCCAGGACGCGTCTTTGCTTGAGGGCGCATCATATATGTTTTGAATACTTCGTCTTGCAATGAAATCTATCAAAGAACAATTGACAAATTTTGAAGAAATTTTCAAAGTCTATATTAATAATGCACTCTAGTTTCAGAAGTGCACCGGTCCCATGGCTACTATGCTCTGTGGGGAATTTATTTGAAATTACGAGATCCTTCAACTAGTTCTAAGGTAAGATAGTACATGACTACCCCCTAGGTTAGAAGGAATTTTATTGCTTCTAGTCTACGATTCCGGCACAGTTCTATTTAAATCAACTGAAAATTTAAATAATATGTAAGGGACCTCGACCTCACCTTACTGATAATACTTTTGGAGATGCCCCGCATTCCAAGCTCGCGGAACAAGTTTTCCTTCCAAGTCTTCAAGGTGATATGTCCCTTTCCACAAGATTGCTTTTATTCTGTTCGGTCCTTCCCAATTAGCTCCAAACGCTCCATGCTGGGGATTCCTGGTGTTTGGCATCACCTTTCTGAGCACCAGATCCTCCACCTTCAAAAGTTGTCCCTTTACTTTCTTATTATAGTACCTTGGAGCACACTGTTGTTATGCCGCGAGCTTTAACTGAGAGTTCTTCCTTGTTTTTTCCAAAAGATCCAAATGAAGCCTCTGGTAAACTTTTACATCTTCTTCCGCATAACAATCTTTACGGAGCGACCCCAGACCAACTTCTACGGGAACTATGGACTTGTACCCGTAAGTGAGCATAAATGGGGACTCTCTCGTAATAGACCTTAGAGCCGTGTTGTAAGACCACAACACCTTTGGGAGTTCTTCAGGACAGTTGCCTTTGCGTTCCCCTAGCTTGGTCTTGAGAGTATGCTTTATTATCTTATTAACAACCTCTGTTTTTCCATTACTCTGAGGATGGTAGACTGCTGCAAATTCATTTTTAATCTTGAAATCCTCACATAGTTGTCGCAAATCCTTGCTATCAAACTGCTTTCCGTTGTCAGAGACAAGTTTGTAAGGAATTCCAAATCTACATATAATAGAGTTGAACACAAAATCTTTGATTTTCTTTGCATTGATAGTTACCAACGGCAAAACCTCTGCCCACTTAGTAAAGTAATCAACTGCAAATACTGCATACTTGACATCTCCTTTAGCTTTCGGTAATTCTCCAATAAGATCAACTCCCCATATGGAAAATGGCCATGGACTCACCATAGGTGTCAAGAGCGTTGTTGGCATAGACGAGTAATTCGCAAAGCATTGGCAGCGATCACATACTCTAACAAAGTTCCTAGTATCCTCCTTCATCGTAGGCCAATAATAACCTTGGCGTAGAACCTTCATCGCCAATGAGTTACCCCCTAGTGATTTCCACAAATTCCTTCATATACTTCCCTCAAGATGTAATTTCCCTCTTCTTCATCGACACATATGAGCAGCGGTTGATTGAAGCCTCTTTTTGTATAAAACTTCATCATATACCACATACCTCGTAGCCTAATAGCGGAGTAGTCGAGCCTTGAATTTATCCTCAGGGAGTATTCCCTTGTGAATATAGGCAAGAATATGCGTCATCCATGTTTCCTTGGGAGCCTCATCTACTTGCATCACCTCTACCTCTGGGATATTGAGGATCTCCTGGATTTCTAAGGGTATATAGATCCCAACAACACAGCTTCCTGCTGGGATCCTATTTTTTCCAGAGCATTCGCATTGCTGTTCTTTTCCCGCGGTACACATTCCAGTCTAACCTCCCTGAACCTTCCAATCAGGCGCTGCGTGCACCTCAAATACAATTTTGTTCGCGGTCCTCGAGCTTGAAACCCCCCATTCACTTGGTTCAACACCTACTCTAAATCACTATTTGCAATTAGATTCCGCACTCCCATTTCCAAAGCGATCTTTAGGCCATTAATCAGTGCTTCATATTCCGCATCATTATTCGTAACATAGAACTTAAAGTGAATCGCGCTCATCAGATGATGGCCTTCCGGAGATACAAGCACTATGCCCGCGCCTGCTCCTACATTATTAATTGCTCCATCCACATGCAAAACCTACCATGGATATGGAAATTCTTCTAAAATTTCTTCAGGATGAGACGTATGCAACGCCACCAGAGCCTTACCATCAATTTCAGAATCAAACTCTAGTAAGAAATCAGCTAGGTCTTGTCCTTTGATTGATGTGCGAGGCATGTACTCCAAGTCAAACTGTCCCAACTGCACGGCCCATTTCAACATCCTCCACGACGAATCTGGTTTGTGGAGGACTTACTGCAGAGGATATTTTGTATGTACTTCAATTCTATGAGCTTGGAAATACGGGCGCAGCTTCCATGGTGCGAGGATTAAGGCATAAACCAACTTTTCCATGCTGGTATAGCGAGTCCCAGCATCGTGCAGCCGTTTACTCACATAATACATTGGTGATTGCTGCGCATCCTCTTCTCTCACCAGTACCGCGCTGATTGAATACTCCGAAACTGTAAGGTATAGAATTAGAGACTCTCCATCCAATGGTTTTGACAACATGGGAGGGTTCCCCAATTGTTCCTTGATCCTCCTGAAAGCTTCCTCACATTCCGGTGTCCATACAAAGTCTTTCCCTGCCATTTTAATTGCCTTAAAGAATTCCTTGCAGCTGTCAGATGATTTAGATACAAATCGATTTAATGCAGCGATTCTTCCGGTTATGCTTTGCACTTGCTTTACACTTTTGGAGATTTCATATCCAGCAGTTCCTTGATCTTGGCAGGGTTAGCTTCAATCCCCCTATGATTGACAATGAATCCAAGAAATTTTCGTGACTCAACACAGAATACACACTTCTGCGGGTTCAACTTCATGCGAAACCTCCTTAGGATGTTGAACATTTCCATCAGGTGCTTGACATGATCATTCGCCTCATTTAATTTAACCAACATGTCATCTACATATACCTCCATGGTTCTTCTAATCTGATTTTTGAACATCATGTTCACCAACCGTAGGTAGGACACGCCCGCGTTGATCAATCCAAATGGCATCCCTATATAACAAATAACCCTCTATCGGTGATGAATGATGTATGCTCCTGATCGGGGCCGTAAATTGGAATCTTATAACCGGAGTATGCATCTATGAAGTTTAACAAGGCATGCCCCGCCGTTGCATCGACCAACTGATCAATTCGCGGGAGTGGAAAACTATCCTTCGGGCAAAATTTGTTAAGATCTGTGAAATCTACACACGTTCTCCACTTCCCATTTAGTTTTTTGCAAGCACCAGATTTGCGAGCCACTCGGGATAGAAAGATTCCTTAATTAGCCCAACTTCCAACAACTGATCTACCTCCTCCTTTAATGCTTTTGCCCTCTCTCCGCTCACCGGGTGACGGTTATGTCATTTGCCCGTGTAGTTAGGGAAGATTTTGAAATGATGACACATTACTCCCGGGTCAATCCCAACCATGTCTGAATGACTCCATGCAAAGACGTCGAGATTCTTTATCAAAAAACGGGCGAGCCTCTCTCTCATCTCATAACTTAACTGAAATCCCACTTTCAAAATCTTGCCTGGATCATCCTTATCGACTGGAACAGATATTGTGTCCTCAGCTGGCCCTGTTTTCTCAGCAGGCATAGGGATCCTAGGATGCAGATCAAAATCAAAGTCCCGGGGTCTTCCACTTCCATTCTTGCACTTGAGGGCGCGTCCTTACAAATATGAGCATCCACCTCAGGACAAGGCCTAGTTTCATGCATTGCAGGTGTGGAGGACACATCCTCAGTTAGAGGAGCATTATTCTTTGACATTGCAACTCCTAAGTCCAATCAGGTATTAGGATTTAGGAATAACACTTTATGTAATCTGTTTTGATTTCATTGATATTAATAAAAGACTTGTTTTGTTTTTATTACGGGCTCTATCTATTTAAGTGTTTAAATAAGATATACCATAGTTTAGAGTAAAGCTTTTTATGGATTATGATGAGATCATAATAGTGAGACCTAAAAAGATGATAACTCTAAACTTAAATAGTTCCTGGTCATAGGATTAGTAACTGGTAATTAATAATCCGCAAAGATCGGTACATACTATGCTTGCTTCATTATGAAGGATGTCTGTTCTCATACACATTTGTGTGGTGACACTATAGCTAGTATGTAGGTGCTTATTATAGAATAAGTTCACTGAACATGACTCGCACAGCTGAACAACTGATGGAGTTCACTCACGTGTCAGCAGTTGTTCACATAGTGATAGTTGTACAAGTATCCTTAGACTTGAGGTCATCATAGTCATCTTGTGTACATTGAACTATGCTTTGGTTTAGTTCTTAGTCTCCAGGGACAATTATTAGGGCTCTTCTGGGTATAGGAATTTGTACACGAAGATAGCGTATGATCAATAAAGGATCTACCCCTTCCAGTGAAGGAAGCGAATGTTCAAGGCTGATCCACTTATGCTAGTTCAGGAATCTCTGGCCAGAGTAAATGAAATTAGAAAGGAGTTTCTAATTTTCATAGAACTACGCATAGTAAATGGTAAGCAAAGTGATTGAATTAGATAGGCTTGAAACGAGATCCATGCCTTGTATTTAATCGGGAGATTGTATGGTAGAAGGAGTTTATTGTACGGTAACTATTCACTGACAGGTTCTTGGTATTCTAAGCAGTGAATTCATATTATCCGGATAGTCGCGATATGTTGAGAAGCATCACTCACGATGTAGAATAAATGTGATTAATTAATTAATCATATTTAATAAATTAGAGAATTTATATAAATAATGATAAAATAGTTTTATTATTATTTATTTCTACTACCGGCTTAATATTGAACCTACAGGGTCACACCATAAAAGGAGAATGATTTTATGGTGGAGGAATTAATTAATAATGGCTAATAATTATTTATTTGTGAAATAAATAATTAATTGGAAAATTTAATAATTGATTAAATGAGATTTAATTGATTATAAATTAATTAAGAAAAGTTCTTAATATTATTAATTAAGGATTTAATTTTTGGAAATTAAATCAAGAGAGAGAATTATTTCTAAAGTGTTTAGAAAAATGATTAATGATTAAAAGGTGTTTTAATTATTAATGAGAATAATAAATGGGATAATAATAATAATATTTATGGGAAAATTTCAGCTAAAAATTTTGCCTATAAATACACTATTATAGACCCTATTTTTATTCCAACCCAAGAAACCCAAAAGTTTTAGAAAACCAAATTCTCTCCACCTCCTCCTCCTCCTAAAAGTCGTTTTCTTGGTGGATACCGGTGGAGTGCTTCACACTTGAGGAGCAACTGCTAAGGATCTCTGATCGTTGTCTCCGAATTATTTTAAAGGTTAGATTCGATCCCTCGAATTTTTATTCAAGATTTATATGCTTTTATTTGGATTTTGTATGTGTAAAAGTGTTTTTCCACGCCCCGCTGCGTTTAAAAATCCAACAATGGTATCAGAGCATAGGTTGTATGCATATAGATCTGTGGTAAAAATTTCAGAATTTTATGTGCTTGTATGAATTAATTATGAGTTTTACAAGTTATATCATGGATTAATTTTGTCTGATGAGTAATCGTTTCTCAGAATAATTTTGAATGTTGATCTGGATTCTACAAGTGTTGTAGATCGTCTAGGTATTTTTTTTCATAATTTTATGATGTATAGATTTTTTATTATGAATTTTTGAAGTTCTTGTAATTAAACTCGTAATTAAATAAGTAAATATATGTATATATTTTATATATATATGTTTGTATACCTTTTGTATATACTACTGTTGTTATCTGCTGCTGCACGGAAAGATAGAACAGCATAGCACAGGTACAGACTGTCAGGCGCGCGAGGAGTCCGAGACAAAAGCTAACGGCTGCTGAAACAAAAAAAATATAGGGGTGTAACGCATTCCGGGAATGCGTTACACACCTGTGGCGCATTCACGGAATGCGTTACACCCTTTAATGGCTTAAAAGGGGTGTAACGCATCACCAGAATGCGTTACAGGGCTTGTAACGCGTTCCTGTAATGCGTTACAGCCCTTCTGTTGATTTTAAAATTGATTTTCTGGGAGTTTCGTAACTCCGTTTTAGGCGTGTAATATATCGTTGGATTCGTTTTTTCGAGACGGATCTAATGGAGTGATCAATTTTAGTTTATATAAAAGTTTTGAACTGTTTATATTTCCATGAAGTGTTTTAAAGTTGTTTTTGACTGTTTTAATTGCTTTTAAATGCTTCATGTGATACATAGAGATGTATAATGCTTAGTTCTATGTGCTAGATGATGTAACATGCCTACCTTGATGTTTATTCATGTTGATATATGTGATCTATGCTTAGTTTATCATACGATGATAGATTTAGGTGAACTTAAATAAATATAAGGCGTTTGTTAGACAACCTAGTATAGTGAAATTGTTTCATAACCTTAATAAGAATATTATGAATACAATCATGAGATTCTTGTATTTGTGAAACACGTAATTGAATATGAATTTTCGATATGGGAGAAAGGATGATTCTGTCAACAACAGATTTCTATCTGTAAGAAAGGGTTATTAAGTGACGCCTCTTGACAATGCTCCACCCGATCTGGGAATCATCTGATTATTGATTATTGATTTAAAATATTTAATTTAAAAGGAAGAATCTCTTTATAATATGATTATGATTGTAACTTAATATAATCCCTCTAAAATTAAATAATATCAAGTAGTAATTGGCCAATGACACAACGGGCTTGTGTCGGTCATAGCCTTCCAACATGATAGAAAAGTAGTTCTTATTTTTGAATCATTGTCGATTCGTGCTACAGCCGAGGGCTTTGATTTCGAAATAAGAAATACTTGTCTATTACATAGAGATGTGTATATTGAATAAGAATCTAAAGGTCGGTACATGCTACAGCCGTGGGCCTTTGGGGACTGATTCAACTGTACGGAATGTTGGGTGAGACTTGACTTAGAATATTGAGTTTGTCGTGCTACAGCCGAGACTCAATTATTCAAGAGGCTAAAGTTTGATTAGGGAATAACATGAGATGTAATTGACAAGAGTTGTCTGCCTATTGAACATTACATGGCGGTTCGTGCTACAGCCGGGGTCGTGTAATGGAATGTAGGATCCCTATTCCCACTAGCATTATGAATGCTTAATTTTTCACGTAGGGGGTTGAATAAATTAGGAAAACTAGTGGGAGCCACTTATGAATAAATACCTGATTCATATAGTGTTTTAAAATGAAATCGAATATTTGCTAAGTGTTGTTATGTGTTTATCATTTACAGATTTACAATATACATTATGTCTTCTGCACTATCACTCAGGAGCATACTAGATGCTCACAAATTGACTGGTCCTAATTATGCTGACTGGCTTCGAAACTTGAGAATTGTTCTCAGGATTGAGAAGCTGGAGTACGTGATTGACTCACCTAAGCCTACTGAACCTGCTAGTGATGCACATAATGATGAACATGTTGTGTATCGTAAGTGGATAGATGATGCAAATGTTGCTCAATAAATCATGCTAGCTTCCATGAACATTGAGCTACAGAAATAACATGAGCATATGGATGCTCACACTATCCTCATGCATCTACAAGAGTTGTATGATGTGGCGGGGAGGACAGCTCGATATGAGATATCGAAGGAGCTGTTCGGGTGTAGGATGTCTGAGGGATCATCTGTGAATGACCATGTACTTAAGATGATCAATTTGATTGAACGTCTTGGACACCTTGGTTTTGCCATGGATGGGGAGCTGAGCCAGGACTTGGTCTTGCAATCGCTTCCGAGTTCGTTCTCACAGTTTGTTGTGAACTTTCACATGAATAAGTTGGATGTCAGCCTGCCTGAACTCCACAACATGTTGAAGACTGCGGAATCGAATTTTCCCCCTAAGAAGAGTTCTATTCTTCTAATTAAGGAAGGTTCCAATCCTAAGAAAAGGAAGAGGAACCCTTCCAAGAAGAAGAAAGTAGGTGAGAAAACGCCGGTTCCACCAAAAGCTGAAGACCCCAAGAGCAAAGTTGTTTGCTTTCACTGTAATAAGGGGCACTGAAAGAGGAACTGCAAGGTTTACCTTGCAGAATTGAAGAAGAAGGGTAGTGAGACTACCGCTTCTGATTCAGGTATGTTCATGATAGAAATGAATATGTCATTAAATCAAATTTCTACTTGGGTATTAGAGACCGCCTGTGGTTCTCAAATCTGTAATTTGTTGCAGGGACCAAGGAGAAGTAGGACTCTTGAAGAAGAGGAGGTGATTCTACTGATGGGAAATGGAGCAAGAGTTGCTGCTGAAGATGTAGAATCATTTCATTTACATATGCCTACGGGCAAGACTATTGTTTGAAATAATTGTTATTTTGTTCCCTCGATTGTGAGGAATATTATTCCCATGTTAGACTTGGCTGGATTTTCATTTATTATTGAGAATAATGAATGTTCTATTCTTAGAGATAATATTCTTTATGGACGTGGTACTTTAAATAATGGTCTGTATATATGTGACATAATTTACTTCAGATTGAACAAACTAATAAAAGAAAAGGGATGATGAAAATCTCACTTTATAGTGGCACTGCAGTCTCCATTTAGTAGACATGAAGAGAGGACTGCAAATTTGCTAGGAATGGTACACACAGATGTATGTGGACCAATATCTAAGCAAGCCATGGGTGGATTTTCATACTTCATTACTTTCATAGATGATAGATCTAGATTCGGATATGTGTTTGATGAAACACAAGTCTGAGGCCTTTGAAAAGTTCAAAGAATATAAGTATGAAGTGGAGAAACAACCAAACATAGTATTATAACTCTTCGATTAGATCGAGGTGGTGAATACTTGAACGGAGAGTTTCTGGATTATCTCAAAGTAAATGGTATAGTCTCCCAGTGGACTCCTCTAGATTGATATCTGAAAGGAGAAATCGAACTTTGTTAGACATAGTTCGGTCCATGATGAGCTATGCAAATCTTCCAGTATTCCTATGGGGTTATGCATTGGAAACCTCAGCATATTAACTGAATAAGGTGCTTTCCAAAATCTGTTCCTCAAACTTCGTATGAGATATGGAAAGAAAGGAAACCGAGTCTTAAACACGTTAAGATTTGGGGATGTCCAGCTTATGTCAAGTAAGTTGACCCAGATAAGCTGGAATATCGATCCGTAAAATGTAGTTTTATGGGATATCCTAAAGAGACTTTAGGGTATTACTTTTGCACCGATCATCGGGTGTTTGTCTCCAGACATGCTACCTTCTTGGAAAAGGAGTTTATCCTTGAAGGAAACAGTGGAAGCAAAATTGAACTTGATGAAGTTCAAGAAGCACAAACTACTACGGATCAAGTCGAAACACCTGTTCTGACTGAATAACCTTTTGTGGAACAGCCCATTCATAGATCAGGGAGAGTGTCTCGCCAACCTGAGAGGTATTATGGCCTTGTCATTGAGAATGACAATGAGTTGTCGATCATTGATGATGACGACCCTGTGACCTATAATGAGGCTATGAGTAGTGTTGACTCAGAGAAATGGCATAGTGCCATGAAATCCGGAAAGGAATCTATGTATACGGTATACAAAAGATAGATTATAGTAGATGGCTAGGTGGAGACCTTTAAGGCCAGGCTTGTGGCAAAAGAATTCAAACAAAGGCAATGGATTGACTTTGATGAAACCTTTTACCTGTAGCCATGTTAAAATTAGTTCGGATTTTGCTTGCGAATGCTGCTTACTACGACTATGAGATCTGGCAATTAGCCAGATGGTTTTCTTTCCAAGAGAAATGAAAACCTAGTGTGTAAGCTGCTGCGAACCATATGTGGTTTAAAGCAGGCTTCTCGAAAGATGGAACATTCGTTTTGATGAGACAATCAAAGAGTTTGATTTTATCAAAAATGAAGATGAACCATGCGTCTACAAAAGGGTTAGTGGGAGCGCGGTAACATTTCTTATATTGTATTGAAATAGAGTTGACACACATAACAACATAACAGACCCACTCACAAAGCTACTTTTTGAAAGTCACTTTGATCGTCATAAAGATGAGATGGGTATTAGATACCAGAGTGATTGGCTTTAGTACAAGTGGGAGATTGAAAAGAATATGTCCTAAGTTCAATCAGGTATTAGGATTTAGGAATAACTCTTTATGTAATCTGTTTTGATTTCATTGATATTAATAAAAGACTTGTTTTATTTTTATTACGGGCTCTATCTATTTAAGTGTTTAAATAAGATATACCATAGTTTAGAGTAAAGCTTTTTATGGATTATGATGAGATCATAATAGTGAGACCTAAAAAGATGATAACTCTAAACTTAAATAGTTCCTGGTCATAGGATTACTAACTGGTAATTAATAATCCGCAAAGATCGGTACATACTATGCTTGCTTCATTAGGAAGGATGTCTGTTCTCATAGACATTTGTGTGGTGACACTATAGCCAGTATATAGGTGCTTATTATAGAATAAGTTCACTGAACATGACTCGCACAGCTGAACAACTGATGGAGTTCACTCACGTGTCAGCAGTTGTTCACATAGTGATAGTTGTACAAGTATCCTTAGACTTGAGGTCATCATAGTCATCTTGTGTACACTGAACTATGCTTTGGTTTAGTTCTTAGTCTCCAGGGACAATTATTAGGGCTCTTCTGGGTATAGGAATTTGTACACGAAGATAGTGTATGATCAATAAAGGATCTACCCCTTCCAGTGAAGGAAGCGAATGTTCAAGGCTGATCCACTTATGCTAGTTCAGGAATCTCTGGCCAGAGTAAATGAAATTAGAAAGGAGTTTCTAATTTGCATAGAACTACGCATAGTAAATGGTAAGCAAAGTGATTGAATTAGATAGGCTTGACACGAGATCCATGCCTTGTATTTAATCGGGACATTGTAGGGTAGAAGGAGTTTATTGTACGGTAACTATTCACTGACAGGTTCTTGGTATTCTAAGCAGTGAATTCATATTATCCGGATAATCGCGATATGTTGAGAAGCATCACTCACGATGTAGAATAAATGTGATTAATTAATTAATCATATTTAATAAATTAGAGAATTTATATAAATAATGATAAAATAGTTTTATTATTATTTATTTCTACTACCGGCTTAATATTGAACCTACAGGGTCACACCATAAAAGGAGAATGATTTTATGGTGGAAGAATTAATTAATAATGGCTAATAATTATTTATTTGTGAAATAAATAATTAATTGGCAAATTTAATAATTGATTAAATGAGATTTAATTGATTATAAATTAATTAAGAAAAGTTCTTAATATTATTAATTAAGGATTTAATTTTTGGAAATTAAATCAAGAGAGAGAATTATTTCTAAAGTGTTTAGAAAAAGGATTAATGATTAAAATGTGTTTTAATTATTAATGAGAATAATAAATGGGATAATAATAATAATATTTATGGGAAAATTTCAGCTGAAAATTTTGCCTATAAATACACTATTATAAACCCTATTTTTATTCCAACCCAAGAAACCCAAAAGTTTTAGAAAACCAAATTCTCTCCACCTCCTCCTCCTCCTAAAAGTCATTTTCTTGGTGGATACCGGTGGAGTGCTTCACACTTGAGGAGCAACTGCTAAGGATCTCTGATCGTTGTCTCCGAATTATTTTAAAGGTTAGATTCGATCCTTCGAATTTTTATTCACGATTTATATGCTTTTATTTGGATTTTGTATGTGTAAAAGTGTTTTTCCACGCCCCGCTGTGTTTAAAAATCCAACAGCAACCATGAGGGACACGTCCTTCTTTTGAGGAGCATCAACCTCACGCTCATTTATACTCAACATGGTGCGTCCTCCCTTTGAGGAGCATCTAACTTGGGATTATTTTTCAGGCTTTGAAAGATCTCACTGCTTCCAGCTTTTCTCCATTAATTTCCCTCAACACAATAATTCCTTCTTGATTCATCATGACTTCCTCCACACTGCGAATCCTCGAAACATTCCCCACTATCGAGTTTCTTCTTCCTCCGGATCCTCCATTAAATAATGGGGCATGAACCTCTCCATTTTGTTTCGCTTGATTATATGTCGCATCTTCATCGGGAAGACACTTTCCTTCATACCAAACTCCTTAATAGCCTTGTGATAGCAGTCACGTGATTCGTATTGCGACCCGCTCAGACTGTCCACTCCGTTAGGAGTTGAGGGGGACGTTTTTCTAGACAAGTACTCCATACGTCACCACTATGAAATCACGTTTTGGAGCACAACTTTAAGTATCGCGAAACCGCAAAGACATCCTATAAGCCACGAGGCCATTTCTTGGAACGACGTTTTAGACTTTTACGTCCTTGATAAGCTCTCGCTGCCTTAGCCCTGAGGGAAATTATCACCAAGAACTACGTTTTGGTTTGACACTTGACATACATCAAGGTACGTAGGTATCTTTTGAGGGCAGATTCAAACTATGAAACACAAGCGCGGCCATTAAAACTCGAAATTTATCAAACCCTAAACATTAAATACATGCAATAAATAAATTTACGTTTTTTACCCATAACAATGAGAGTGTTCTACTTTAATATTATTATAATTACGGTGATCATATAATATAGATAGATAGTTTTTTTCAGTTTATACCAATAAAATTAGTGTAATTTATATTTTTAAATACATAATAGATACAAAGAAAAGAAGTCTTAAAAATTCTAAACTCGTATTAAAAGAGACAATTATAATTTGGATGGAACACGGTCTCTGAATAATAGAACACTGTTAGCCATCAAAAAGACCTCTTGAAAAATTTATCACATCATTTAATTTAGCAGAAATCCCCCAAATCGTGTACGTGTTCAATTATTGATTCGTGGACATTCAATGGCCGAATCTCCAACTCAGCAGGCAGAGTCTACAGTTCAGCAGCCACCGTCTCCCCGCAATGATCAAGTCATTGAATATTGGTGTCATCAGTGCAATAGACGAGTCAATGGCGAAACCCTAGCTGATAACCAAGTCGTGTGTAGCGAGTGCAACGGGGGCTTTCTAGTGTCTATCGCTCCCACTCCGACGACTACTGCGCTACAACATGCCATTCAAACCCTAGAGCTCTTAGAACAGGCGGCGAATCTGTCTCAGCCGTCTAACCGCGTGTATGCGAATGATGAACGTAGGGGAGTTCCCGGGGGTACTATCAGATCAGCAGAGGTTATGAGAAGACTTCGCCAATCATATCGTGAGAGCATTCAGAATTCTGGACTAGGAGTTGTAGGAAATTATGGGGACTATGCGGATGACGCTGAATATCAATCAATTTTGCTTAATTTAGCTGACAGTGATGATGGTGCAAATAGAGGAGCACCACCTGCTGCAGAATCAGCCGTTGCTGCTTTAAAGAATGTTAAGATCAAATCAGAAAAGGAAGCAATCCTTTGTGTAGTATGCAAAGATTTAGTAACGGCTGGCCAGACTTCTAAGGAGTTACCTTGTGGGCATGGCTATCATGGAGATTGTATTATGGCTTGGTTAGCTACGAGAAATATGTGTCCTGTGTGTAGGTATGAGTTGCCCACAAATGATCCTGATTACGAAGACGAGAGGGTTAAAAAAAATTCAGGTGGCTCCCCAAAAGCCGGTAACCATTTACCTGCAGGTGATGAGTAGGTATATTTATCTTGAGTTTAATCAAGTAGCTCTAATTACGGATTATCCAAATTCTTTTTAAGTCTTTACTTTTACTTCTGAACCATGAGTTACGAATCATTGCTCTACGCTAAACTATGCTTCTTCTTCTGTTGTCTTCCAGCGTTTTATTAATTTCTCTCGTTCTCTATAGCATCATCTTGATCGGTACCTTTTGAGGGATGTCAACTTCGTAGCATAATAAAAAATAATAATTTTAAATATATCTCTCTTTCACATCAATTTGAACCCTTTTTTTTTACAAAACACTTCAATGATGGACACAATGTCTCTCAACTTTACTAAAATTATAAAAAAACATATGTAATACAAATAAATAAGAAATATAATAATTTATTAATTATCACTTTCAATGGTACTATCACCCCTCTTAGCACTCATTATTAGAGTTGTTACAAGAAAAAGTCCATTTGTCCTATTTTTTTTTTTCTTTTTCTGTTTTTTTTATCATATGCACAATAAATATTGAATTATACAAGTTTAGAACATTTTTATTGACATAATATGATGGCCCCATAACAATAATTTTATCAATACATATTCTTTAAATTCATTGAAAGTAGTATTTATTGTATATTCTTAGCACACATTAGTAAGAATGTTCCCTTAATCAGAAGTTAATGCGCATAATATTTATTTAAATTAGACTAGTTTATTGACGTATTAACAATACTCTCCTATCTCCATTGTTCAAAATATGTGCTAATGGTGCAGGCTGTTAACCTTATACATGTATTTATAAAAGCTTTTGTTAAGTGGATTGTGCACCATAAATAATTCACTAAATGAAACAAAGATTTTTCCAAAAATTAACGAGTTAAATTGTATTGAAATAAAAATTTTTAAATGGCTTTTCAAAAGTAAATTACTCAGAATTAAAATTTAATATTGATACAAAGATTTTTAAAAAGATTTAATTTTTTTTGTCAGAGTCTACATATTCATAAATGAATTATATAATTACAATGCGGTTGCTAGGGATAAATAAGTCCTGATTTTATAATTAATGGGCTGATAGGCCCAATAATAAGATGTATAATATTCAGACCAGAAAGGTTAAGTCTGATGGACCAGATCAGGCCTAATGGAATAAAAAAGGCCCAAAAGCCCTGATTATTAATTAATTTCGTAATTAATTAATAAGGGAGAAATCAGATGTTGAAAAGAGTCCCGATAAGGATATAAATCCTTAGAGATTAGCCTCAAGGGGATCTAAAAGGATAAGGAATCAGCTTCCTACTTCCTAGGACTCCTAAGTCTATCCTAATTCAGAGGCTTGTCCACCAAGTCTCCTAT
The DNA here is from genome assembly GCF_009905375.1 of Apium graveolens. Lineage (NCBI taxonomy): Eukaryota > Viridiplantae > Streptophyta > Magnoliopsida > Apiales > Apiaceae > Apium > Apium graveolens. Next base: position 321,357,536 of record NC_133648.1, read on the forward strand.
ACCAAGTCCAATTCAAGGACCACCAACATCTATATAAGGGGTCTCACCCCCACCAATCAGAACTACGTTTTTTGACTTGATCCTTGGTAATCAGCAAGGTACGTAGGCATCTTGTTAAGGCAGATTGAGTCACGAAATACAAGAGCAGTCAAATCGAGCCTCGAAGCTCACGTTCCTTAGTATTAAATACGGCAATTATATATATTAGTTTTAATCCATAACATTTGGCGCCGTCTGTGGGAAAACACGGAACAACAACCATGGCGAGAACACGGAGAACAACCAGCACTCTAGAGGAGGGAACACCATCAGGGACAACCCAGGTGATTTCATCAACCGTGGAGGTTCCTCCCCATTCAACTTATGCATCTACTCAGGGGGAAGCCCAGACAGGGGCAACTCATCCTCAGCCACAAGGGACAACTCCCCCGACTATTCAAGGTACGAATCCTCAAGATCAACAAATACATATACCTGTGAATTCTCGACCCGTCGGGTATGAATATTCAACTATTGTTACTACTAACCCCCCTTATGGGATGCCCCTTCACCCTGAGGTTGGAGGAAGCGGATATGCTGGGCGAAGCGAAGCACGAGGGCGGTCGCCCCCCTATATACGAGGTTTGGATCCTATCCCTGAGGATCGGGAATTTTCTGGTCCATACACTGAAAGAGACTCCGAATCTTCGGATGATGAAGTGGCCCCGAGAAGGAGGCGTCCTGGAAAAGAGCCAATGGCCGATGGAAGGCAACGCCCCCAAAGCACCCCAGGGGCGAATCCCCAAGAAGTGCAGGAAAAGATCAGGGCTCATGAGGCTGAAATCCAAAGGCTGAGGCGTGATTTGGAGGCTCACCAAGCCACCAGACCCCACATACCTCCTAGGGGGAGAAATCCTCCTCCTATCATAGACCTGGATGGTCTGGTAAGAAGAAGGGCTGCTGTCCCAAGAACTGATCCAAGCAATCTCCTTCCCCTTGGAGATCCTGATGATCCAACTCCACCCTTCACAGAAGAGATAATGAATGCCCATATCTCAAGGAAATTCAAGATGCCCAATATCAAAGCCTATGATGGCACGGGAGACCCCGCTAATCATGTTAGGACATTCTCTAATGCACTGCTGCTGCAACCCGTGAATGATGCTATAAAATGTCGGGCCTTCCCTCAAACCCTGTCGGGTATGGCTCAAAGATGGTACAGTCGCCTACCCCCCAATTCTATTGGATCATTCAGAGAATTAAGTCAGGCTTTTATTAAGCAATTCATCAGTGGAAGAGTCCATGAGAAAAGTTCAGCATCTCTTATGAGTCTTGTGCAGGGAGCTAAAGAATCCTTAAGAGATTACCTAAATCGTTTTACAAAGGAGGCTTTAAAAGTCCCAGACCTTGATGATAAGGTAGCCATGATAGCACTGTAACAAGGAACTAGGGATGAGTTTTTCAAGATGTCTTTGGCCAAACGACCCCCCTGAGAGCATGTTGCCTCTCCAAGAGAGGGCAGGGAAGTATATCAAGGTTGAAGAAAGTATGAGGAAGACCGTAGTAAGTAATGAGCCCACTGGAGGAAAGAAACGAAAAACTGATTTGGAGTATATCGCTAAGGATAAATATCCTAGAACTGAACAAAACCCTGATTCAACCCCAAAGAAGGGAGGACCTGGGCAAAAGTTCACTGAATACGCTAAGCTGAATGCTCCCAGAAGTCAGATCTTGATGGAGATCGAGAAAGATCGAGATGTTCGTTGGCCTAAGCCCTTGAAGGCCGATCCAGCCAAGCTAGATAAGAGCAAGTATTGCAGGTTTCACAAAGATGTTGGCCATGACACCGATGAGTGTAGGCAATTGAAAGATGAAATTGAGTTTTTGATTCGAAAAGGAAGATTGAACAAGTATACTGGAGATGGAGGGGACAGAAATAATAATGGAAGGAAGAACTTTGAAGATCGTAGGAGGGACCAAGACGATCAGGGGCGAAACCCCCAACCTAGAGGACCAGTTATAAACACCATTTATGGAGGGCCGAGACCTCGAGGGCCTGTGATAAACACGATCTTTGGAGGTCCAACTGCTGCTGGATTGTCCAAAAATTCCAGAAAGGCATATACTAGAGAGGTTATGCATATTGTTTGAGAAGCCCCGAAGAGGGCCAGGACAGAAGTAACATTGGCTTTTGATGATTCCGACCTAGAGGGTGTGAAGTTTCCCCATGATGACCCGCTGGTCATAACACCAATAATAGGAAATAGCCCGGTTAAGAGGGTCCTTGTGGATAATGGTGCTTCTGTGGATATCTTGCTCCACGACACCTTTCTAAGGATGGGGTATAACGACTCCCAGTTGACACCAACCGACATGCCGATATATGGATTTGCTGGAGTAGAATGTCCTGTGGAAGGGATAATTAAATTGCCAACCACCATAGGTACGGAGCCAAGGCAAGCAATGCAGATGCTGGATTTTGTGGTGGTAAAGGCTAGTTCAACTTATAATGCTATCATGGGGAGAACAGGGATACATGCCTTCAAGGCAGTCCCCTCTTCCTACCATTCAATCATGAAGTTTCCCACCCGAAACGGGATTGGAGAAGAGAGAGGAGATCAAAAAATGGCTAGAAGCTGTTATGTGGCCTCTTTGAGGGCAGATGGAGTCGGGGGGCAGGTTCTTCCTATTGAAGATATGGATGTTCGAGAAAATGATGAGAATAGAGGAAGGCCAACAGAAGAATTGGTTTCGGTTCCTTTAGATCCCAAGAATCCTGAGAGGATGACTTTCATTGGAGCCACATTAGAGGAGCCCCTTAGAGGGAAGTTAGTGAAATTTTTGCAAGAAAATAGTGATGTGTTTGCATGGTCAGCAGCTGATATGCCAGGCATAGACCCGGAGTTAATTACTCACAAGTTAAACGTGGATCCAAGCCGGAAGACAGTAAAACAAAAGAAAAGAAATTTTGCCCCGGAAAGACAAGAGGCTATAAAGCAGGAATTGGAAAAGCTCTTAGAGGCTGGTTTCATTGAGGAGATTCAATTTCCGGAGTGGTTAGCAAACCCTGTAATGGTGAAGAAGGCTAATGGAAAGTGGAGGATGTGTATAGACTTCACCGATCTGAATGATGCATGCCCCAAAGACTGTTTTCCGCTGCCTAGAATTGATACTTTGATTGATGCCACCGCTGGACATGAGATGCTGAGTTTCATGGATGGGTTTAGCGGATACAACCAGATCAAAATGCATAAGGATGACATTCCAAAGGTATCATTTATCACTGACTTTGGTGTTTATTGTTATCTTGTTATGGCGTTTGGTCTCAAGAATGCAGGAGCCACCTATCAAAGGTTGGTGAACAAAATTTTTAAGGATCTTATTGGAAAGACTATGGAAGTCTATGTTGATGACATGCTAGTCAAGAGTCTAGTAAAGACTGATCATATAACCCATTTGAGGGAAGCTTTTGAGGTCCTGAGGTACCACAAGATGATGTTGAATCCCACGAAGTGTGCTTTCGGAGTAGGATCTGGAAAATTCTTGGGATTGATGGTCTCAAAGAGGGGAATTGAGGCTAACCCCGATAAAATAAAGGCAATCCTGGACATGGAACCCCCAAAAACTGTCAAGGATGTTCAGAAACTCACAGGAAGGGTTGCTGCGCTAGGACGATTCATCTCCAAGTCAGGAGACAAGTGCTTGTCATTCTTCAAGTCATTAAAGAACATCAAAGACTTTGTATGGAGTGAGGAAAATCAGAAGGCATTTGAAGAGTTAAAGAAGTATATGGGCCAGGCCCCGTTGTTGGCCAAGCCAGTTCTGAATGAAGTTTTATTCTTGTACTTGGCTGTTTCAGAGAGCGCCTTGAGCGCCGTGTTGGTTAAGGAGGAACTGAAAGTCCAGAAACCCGTATACTATGTCAGCAAAATTTTGCATGGTGCTGAGTTGAATTATTCAGCCATTGAGAAATTCGCTTTAGCCTTGGTAATGGCTTCAAGAAAGCTGCGTCCTTATTTTCAAGCTCACCAAATTGAAGTGCTAACAAATCAGCCACTGAGAAATATCATTCACAGTCCCAAGACAAGTGGGAGACTGATTAAGTGGGCAATAGAGTTGGGAGAGTTCGATCTCAAGTATAAGCCACGTACGGCCATAAAAGCCCAGGCACTGGCTGACTTCGTGGTGGAATGTACCATACCCAACCAAGAAGTCGGGGGGCAGGAAGATACCATACCTCAAGACAAGGGAGTCGACAATGGGGACAAAGAGAAGGATGATAAAGAATATTGGGTTCTCTATTTTGATGGGGCATCAAAAACAAACTCCAGTGGAGCAGGATTGGTTTTGCAAAGCCCTGATGGATTCTTAATTGAGTATGCTATGAAGCTAGACTTCCCAACCACAAATAATGAGGCAGAGTATGAAGCCCTGATTGCTGGCCTTGGTCTAGCTGGGACACTTAGAGTCAAAAACTTAAAGGTCCGTGGAGACTCGAAGCTGATCATATCCCAGGTAAAGGGAGAATTTGAGGCAAGAGATGATACGATGGCTAAATATGTTCGCCTAGTAAGGGCTGTGATGACCCAATTTAATGAATGCCATGTTGAACACATTCCAAGGGAAGAAAATGCTAAAGCAGATGCGCTATCAAAGTTTGCTTCATCTGAGATTGAAGAAAGTTCAGGAAGTGTATACTTCCGTGTTTTGAAGACACGAAGCATAGATGTTAAGCTTGTGGCTCCCATAGGCCTGGGGGCGTCATGGATCGATCCCATTAAGGCTCACATTCAAACTGGATGGTTGCCAAGCGATGCAACTGAAGCACGAAAATTAATTGTTCGAGCACTAAGGTACTCCTTGATAGATGGAATTCTGTATAAGAGATCTTTCGTGGTTCCTTACTTGAGGTGTCTCAGGCCCGATGAGGCACGCTTGGCTCTTGAAGAAGTGCATGAAGGTATTTGTGGACAACACTTGGGGGGCAGGGCCTTGGCTCATAAGATAACTCGTTTAGGCTTCTATTGGCCAGAAATGATGGCTGATGCCAAAGAATATGTAAAGAAGTGTGACCGCTGTCAGAAGCATGCACCAGTTGTTAGACAACCCCCCGAGATGCTGACCTCTATCAACTCGCCTATTCCCTTTGCCATGTGGGGGATGGATATTCTAGGGCCTTTTCTTATGGCCACGGCACAAAGGAAATTTCTGATTGTAGCCATTGATTATTTCACCAAGTGGATTGAAGCCAAGCCCTTGGCCAAAATCATAACTAAGCACGTTGCACAATTCCTGTGGGAAAACATTATGTGCCGATATGGAATTCCCCGTATCCTCGTCACTGACAATGGAACACAATTCAACAATGAGGAATTCAAGAAGTATTGTGAAGAAAATGAAATCGAGTTACGATTCACCTCTGTGGCTCACCCGCAAGCCAATGGACAAGCAGAGGTAGCAAATCGGATAATCCTGGATGGACTAAAGAAGAGGATCGAAAAGTCGAGAAATAATTGGGTAGATGAGATACTTCCCATATTATGGGCTTATAGGACTACCTGTAGAGTCACGACAGATGCAACTCCTTTCATGTTGGCATATGGGGCGGAAGCAGTAGTTCCTGTGGAGATATCACATTCCTCTCCAAGGATTCAGGCTTTCGATGAGAAAGAAAATGAGGAAGGGCAGAGATTAGCCCTGGATTTAATTGATGAAGTGCGAGATAAAGCACATGCAAAGATAGTAGAATATCAGAAAAAAGCTTCATTCTACTACAACTTAAGGGTTAAAGAAAGGTTTTTTAAACAAGGCGATCTAGTCTTGAGGATGATAGAAGCATCTGGTGTAGGACAAAAAGGGAAGCTTGCCCCAAATTGGGAAGGGCCGTACAGAGTCAAGAGTGTTCAAGGTAGAGGAACCTACAAGCTCGAGACTATGGATGGTTTTGAAGTCCCGAGGACCTGGCACGCACAAAACCTGAAGGTTTACTACGTGTAAGATAGGCGAAGTACGATTCTCACTTGTCATTGTGACAAGTAGGTTTAAAAGCACCTGGAAGCTTTGCTTGCATAGGATTTTATATTCCAGTAGAATTTACATTGTCTAGTTATTATTGATTAGGGTCGAACCCATGCTGTGTAAGGTTTTGAAAAACCAGACTTCAAACCGAAGAAATCGAAATTATTTCAACCTATGGATGTTTGAGTTGTGATAACACTGGTGTGGCCAATTAGTTCAAGCTTGAATGCATATTAAAGTATCAGAAAAATGAAGGAGAGAATACGCATAAGGAAAGAAGCATATAAAATAACCCCGAAGGGTAATAAGATCTGATACAAACAAAAGTCCAGACATAAATTAAGGATCAAATTACAGAATAGAAAAACTACTCCTCCATGTGGGAGCCTTCATTCTCTTTCTCCTTATCAGCGCCTTCAGCGTCCTTCGCAGGAGAAGCGGGAGGAGAAGCAGTGTTAGGATCCAAGATGCGATCATCTGGCTGAGGGGAGTTAAATAGGGCATCTATGCTGTCCTCCGATTCAGCCTGCTCAGGACTTATAAAGTCCTTAGGGTCGACTAAGCCCGGGTACTTCTCAGAAACCGCCTTCACGGCCGCGTCCCATCCCTGAGTAAACTGTAGGCAATAAAGACCCTCATCATGAATCTCCATGAGATTCTTAAACTTGTCAGAATCCATGTAGTCATCGATGAGCTTATCCTTATCGCTCCTAAGTTTCACCAGCTCGGAATGAGCCTGAGCCAGCTCCTCCTTCTTCGTGTCCAGCTTCTTCTCCAGGACCTTGGCTCTCTCCTCCCATTTCTTCATCTCTTTCTCAAACCCATCTGAGTTACCCTTCCAGGACCTAGCCTGATGGAGGGCCGCCTGGAAGTAGGTATTACTCTGCAAAGAAATATGTATGAGTTAGCACAAGTTCGTTGGAATACAAAAAAGTTGGGATTCAAAGAAGGAGAGAAAGAAAATTACCGCAGCTTGGGCTTGAGAACCCAGAAGCTCAATAGTCTCAATATCACTCCCCGTAACAATGTCAGTAAAGTCATGGGGAGTGACGGAGTGATAAGACCAATCTTTAGCGTGTTTGGTGGATCCAACCACCGTATCGCTCCTCCTGAAGCCCCAGTTAGGCCTGAAGGAATGTGCCTTAAGTGGAGGATCCACATCGTCCCCAAGCTCGACCACCGGGACGTGGGGCTTAAGAAAAGAAGGACCGTCAGGTTTGCTCCTAGGGTCCCTGTTTAGCTTGGCCCTTTTCTGACGGCCTGACTCCCCCTCCTTAGGCCTGTTAACATTATTGATGGCCTCGCAAGCTGAAAGGAAAAGTAGAAGGAACATTAAAATCCAGAAAAAAAAGAAAAAGTGCGATTAAAGAGAAGGAAAAATAATTACGCAGGTATAAATTTACCCTTATCACTGGCCTGGGAGAGACCAACTTTCTTCAAGGAAAACTCCTCTAAAAGGGTCCAGGTATCCGTTTTCCCATCATCTGAAATTAAGGCCTGGTAGGCCACCTCCTCCTCATCAGTCAATCTGATACTACCAGGACTACCATCTGATACCTTGCAAAATGGCCTACGGAAGAGTGTGGCCCAATCACCCCCAGCCCAGGTCAGCCTCACAAACTCATCCCTCCATTTAGGGTTGTTCTCGACTATAGAGTTACTATCAAAGATATGGGGAACTTTGGGTCGTTGGCGAATTAAAACCCATCCCGGTTGACTCATGGAGCTATTATAGAATTGGAAAACTTTCCTAAAGACAGCTACGGAAAGAGGGAAGTTATTCCTGAGACAAAGGACCATAAAACAGATAATATTCCTCCAGGCGTTGGGAGGGAGTTGACAAGGGTTGATTTGTACATCGGCTAATAAACGAGGAATAAATTCGTGGAATGGGAACCTAAGACCTGCGGTCAGGGCTCCTCGATAAATGAACAGGGTATCCCCCTCCCAATTACAAGTCCTATCCCCAGGGGCGGCTGGAGTGATCCTAAGGTGGGGTGGAAGTCTGTACAGGGTGTTCATAGACTCTATTCTACCATCTAACTCATGAAAAGTGTTACCATGATTATACGAATCTAACTCAGATAGAGAAGGATATTCATCACCTCTCGAGTTAATCATGTCAATGAGAGAAGTATATGGAGATTGAATTTGAATGTTTGTACCTCTCTTAGAGACATTCATCTTCTGCAAACGAGCCAAGTCGCGGTCCGCCATTGATATACTTCGTTTAAAAGCTTGAAACCCAGAAATACTTGAGAATTGTGGAGCTACGGTGGCTGTGTGCTCGCCGGAAATCGCCTACTCAAAGGGAGAACTCTAGAGAAGTTTGTAGAAGAAAATGAGAAATGAGAAGTGAAGTGAGGATTCTCACTTCACACTACACTTATATAGGCGAAAAGCTCGGAATACGAGGCGTTTCTAGGCCCATTTAGCCAGGCCCAACCTAAAAGCCCGTCTACTAGAAATATCAGGAATAATCTAGAAGCTCATATGGAAAATGAATGGTCAAAAATCGACCAGAGTTTTAAACTGGATCGATCGGGGTCCTGATCGATACAAAAAGAGAATCCTGATCGATATATTATTCGAACAGAAGGGAAGAAATCCCCTAAGATCGATCAGAGTCCTGATCGATACAAAAGAGAATCCTGGTCGATATATTATTCGAACAGAAGGGAAGAAATCCCCTAAGATCGATCAGAGTCCTGATCGATACAAAAGAGAATCCTGGTCGATATATTATTCGAACAGGAGGGAAGAAATCCCCTAAGATCGATCAGAGTCCTGATCGATACAGAAGAAAATCCTGATCGATATTCCATTCGATCAGAATGATAGAAAATCACTTAATTCGATCAGAGTCCTGATCGAAATCGATCAGGAATCCTGATCGATTAAGTACGTGTAACAGTCGACTAGGGTGTCACTTTGAAGATCAATTCGATCAGAGCCCTGATCGAAATCGATCAGGAATCCTGTCGACCAGAGTGTAAGATCCTGAGTTAATTCGATCAGGATCCTGATCGAAATCGAGCAGGAATTCTGATCGATTTGGCTGAATCCTGATCAATTTCTTCTGCATCCTAATCAATTTTGTATGCATTTTAAACCAGAAATTAAGGATAAATCCCAGAAATTAAGGGAAAAATCCAGAAAATTAAGGATAAATCCCGGAATTAAGGGAAAAATCCAGAAAATTAAGGATAAATCCCAGAAATTAAGGGAAAAATCCAGAAAATTAAGGATAAATCCCAGAAATTAAGGGAAAAAATCCAGAAAATTAAGGATAAATCCCAGAAATTAAGGGAAAAATCCAGAAAATTAAGGATAAATCCCAGAAATTAAGGGAAAAATCCAGAAAATTAAGGATAAATCCCAGAAATTAAGGGAAAAATCCAGAAAATTAAGGATAAATCCCAGAAATTAAGGGAAAAATCCGGAAAATTAAGGATAAATCCCAGAAATTAAGGGAAAAATCCAGAAAATTAAGGATAAATCCCGGAATTAAGGGAAAAATTCCTGGAAATTCAGATAATTCCTGAATAAAAGGAAAAATCGTTGTAAACGTGTAGGTCGCTCCACACTTTACGCAAAAACGAAACCCTGCAAGGGAATGAATAGACTTAACTTCTGCGAAACCTAATCAATGTTTCCCAAAAGTTGGGGGGCAAATGATAGGGATAAATAAGTCCTGATTTTATAATTAATGGGCTGATAGGCCCAATAATAAGATGTATAATATTCAGACCAGAAAGGTTAAGCCTGATGGACCAGATCAGGCCTAATGGAATAAAAAAGGCCCAAAAGCCCTGATTATTAATTAATTTCATAATTAATTAATAAGGGAGAAATCAGATGTTGAAAAGAGTCCCGATAAGGATATAAATCCTTAGAGATTAGCCTCAAGGGGATCTAAAAGGATAAGGAATCAGCTTCCTACTTCCTAGGACTCGTAAGTCTATCCTAATTCAGAGGCTTGTCCACCAAGTCTCCTATACCAAGTCCAATTCAAGGACCACCAACATCTATATAAGGGGTCTCACCCCCACCAATCAGAACTACGTTTTTTGACTTGATCCTTGGCAATCAGCAAGGTACGTAGGCATCTTGTTAAGGCAGATTGAGTCACGAAACACAAGAGCAGTCAAATCGAGCCTCGAAGCTCACGTTCCTTAGTATTAAATACGGCAATTATATATATTAGTTTTAATCCATAACAGCGGTAATAATAACTTTCTTTCATGTAAGAAAATTTATTATCTAATTATGCGGTATGTAATGATGACTGTGTATATTTAGACAATAAAATTTTAAAAACACCATTCTTGAGATCTAAGTCACTACTGAGTACTGACCAACCTGAAAAAAATAAAATTGAAAAGAAAAATATAAGTTGTTAGAAATATGACGTGGGGATGTTTGTACGCGAAATATGAATTGAAGCCACTCTGAGAAGATATGCTTTATCCACGTTCCAAACTTTCATATAAATCAACTACTTTCTCTGTCCCGTTCAATTTTATACATTTTCTATTTTGGGACGTCCCTCTCATTTCTCTACGTCACCAAAAATAGTAAGTTAATAATAATATAAAAATCATTTATGTTATATTATATTCCCTGCACATGTACCAACTTCATTATTAAACTATATCATTAAACACATATGTTCCTTGTAATTAAGTTAATCACTCCCTTTTTTCCTACCTTTTCTTTTTTTATTCCCGTTTCCTTTCATTACACATCTGTTCTACACATCCCTCTCTACACATTTGTTCTCTCTCTCTCTCATCCGTAGTTCAAGAACCCTAAAAATCTCAACAACCCCCATCACTGCGATGGAATTTCAATTGGTAGATGACTCTGCCCCTTCTTTTGAACTAGACTCCGAAACCCAAACTCCGACATCTCCATTTGTTCCGTTTGTACAAATCACTCAAGACTCCCCAAAATCACCAGATTTGTTAGACCAAGTTATTGAAGATACCCCGGAAGCTGAAATCAGTAAACGAGGAAATAGGATGAAACATACCTTAAAGGAGAGGCCAAGTAGTTCGATAACAAAGAAGTTGGATTTCGACGACGCGAAGTTGGATGACCCAAGTGGTATACTCAACATTTTTTATCCTCGATTTTTCAAGTAAATCAAGCAGGGTTCAAATAGGGAGTTAGGAAATTGGTGGTCCTGGTACTCGATTACTTGGTCTGTACTTTGTAGTATGTTGTGAAGTTTGTTTGAGTTTGATTACTTAGTCTGTACTTATTGTTTCTATGTGTATTGATTATATAATGAAAATCCTTGATTTTTGGTGTTACTTGTGTTACTTGTGATTTTATTTTAAATGATTTTAATTGAGAATTTAGTCCAATTTTAATTCTTGTGGACAGAGTGAAGATCTTGTGGTTTTCTTGTCAGTTGTTGAGAAGTGCTGGCAAGATTTCTGTGATCAGATGTTGATGATCCGTGGCATAGCATCGAACAGGACATCTGGTGGTGGTCGGAGGAGCAGACGGAATGTATAATTGCAATCTGCGCCTCCCAGAAACCCTTTCTTCTTTGAACTGAGGTCATATTTCTTGGACAATTGAGGCATGCATATTTGGTGAAGCTAATCGGATACTATTGCGAATATGAACACAGACTCCTGGTATATGAATATATGGCTAGAGGCAGCTTAGAGAATCAGCTTTTCAGAAGTACGTTCCCTCATCTTTTCGATCAACTGACTTGCTTAATGCTTCTTCGTAAATATACTTTACTTGTAAGCATGAAATCATATCTATATTTTTTATTGTTAAACCTTGTTTAGACACATGTGTAGCTTAATTAGCTGTAATCTTAATAGAGTCTATTGTCAGGATTAAGACTTGTAACAAAAAATATCTTAAAAATGGACGAAAGAAAAAGTCGTACCTGCAGTAGGATAGATAGTTGACAATATTATTGATATTTCAGATCAAGACTTTGTACTGATGCACATACTGTCGTAATTACTTTATCTAATTCAGACCTAATAAGCCATCTTAGTAGTTCAAAAGTGGCAGAAGAAATTTACAAAAGGTACATTAACATAAGAGTAATTACAGAAGGTACATTAACAAAAGGGTACCTATACTACTTCCCTGTACATAAAATTAGACATCATAAGAGTACAACTAATTAATTGTCGTTAGTTCTCTCGCTTAGTGCCTTCTCCACTATGTATAGTGGAGCATTGATTTGAGTAGGTAGTAATCCAAGACGTTCAAGCTTCTTTTTCCCCATGTGCGGGAGCTTATAATTGTTATTACCACCGTGTTTTAGTATCTCCGTCATACAATTCATAAGTGACAACCAAACATAATTCAAAGTGGTATGACTACAACATGAAAAGGCGCCTAAAACGGTTACTCAACTAGTTGATGCCGTGAAGCAAGCCTATGAAGAAGTCATCCAAGAAATATAGTGAACTAACTATGGAACAAAAAGTCGCAAAATTACAGAAAAACAAGGAGATCATATTTCAATTTTTGACAGGGAGACCTCAGACTACATTAATAAATAAAAATGTTATTTCAGCAACGATGTAAAAGACCTAATCTTAAAGAACGAACAATTGAAATTGCCATCATAATTTTTGTCTCAGTCATCAATCAAACACCTTCCCCACCAAATATTTCACATCTACAATTTCATCCTAGATCTAATCTTTTCACCTCCGATCAACCAAATATACACAAACACACAGACAGACACACACACACACACACACACACACATATATATATATATATATATATATATAGATTATAGCATGACTATTGTCGACGACGCGCCGAAAAAAGTTCAACGAAAATTTCAAAATGCATATATTTCGGGCAAGCACGATGCTGTCTAAGGATTTAGGTCTAGTGGGTTGGGATCAGATTGATGGGTTTGGATGAAAAGAAAATGTATACAGGAGGCGGGGAGTTGCGTGGTGAGAGAAGAAGAAGGGCCTGAGAGATGAGGAGTGGGAACTAGGAAGGGAGGGGGTGGGGTGGGGTGGGGATTAAATACTTTTAATTTTATAAATTATTTTGTTTTATTTTATAAAATGTAAATTCAATCATTAGATTGTTAATTTAGAGAATGAATTTGGTGTGTTAGTGTTAGGTCACACACACACTGTAGAATGGGGTTGAATACAGTGTCTAGTACAATCAAATCGAATTAAGAACTCAAGTAACAGAACACAGATTTTATTCAACAGAATAAACTCTGTTACAAAGAACTGTTCTCTCTCAGTGATAAACAAATTATCACGAGAGCTGCTAGGGTTACAATGAATAATATTCTCGATTGTGATAACATTTATGATGTAAACCCTATGTCTGTATTTAGATACTACACAGTTACAAGATAATCTTCTAATTGATATGGAATATAATTTTGTATCCCAAAATATATTAATTAGTTATCTTTTCTTCCAAGTTTTCTATTCTTCATAGAATTCTTCTCCATGCATATCTCTTCTTGTTTTAGTCTTGATCTTCTTTACCTTCAATCAGCCGCCTTCCTTACCTGAATGTCTTTCTTAAGTCCTGATATTATCTCCTGATAAATATCTTCTGATATCTTAAGTTCTGATAAATTAAGTTCTGATATCTTAAGTTCTGACTTCAGTATAAGTACTGATTTGTCCTGTTAGTTAAGATCTGAAACCTAAACATAAATCACTATTAGACATGACATCACAAATATATCTAACAATCTCCCCCAACTTGTAAATTAGTATAATATACAAGTTCAACAGATATTTGATGATGTCAAAAACATTAAGTACAAATGCATGAGAATTTGACTAGATAACTAAAACTTATAGTCCTTTAAGCTTTTACCATCCTTAAAGTCTGATATCAGCTTTAGTCTGTATATCCTTCAGAATTTAAGCAATTGCAGATCTTTGACTTGGCTTCAATTTCTGATCTCTTTGATGTCAGGAGTTGTTCTGAGATAATTCTTCAACAGACTTCTCTCAACATATTCAAGTTCATTGATCATCCTCCTTTTTGCTTCTCTAAGCTCTGCAGTATCTTCACCAGTTTGGAATATCTGAGATCATTTATTTTTACTTTCCTTATATTTGATCCATTCTGATTACATAGGCTTTATCAAACTCTGGATTGAATTCAAGTCCCTTAATACCAAGATATGTATTGATCTTTGCAGTATTAGGCTTCATTTCAACAATATCTCCACTGTGAGATCTGTACTTAGGACAGTTGGGCTGTTAGACTTTACAGAGTAAAGCCTCTTCTGTCTTTGAATATTTGATTTTAAATAACCTGCAGCACCATCTGTTGATTTGTTTTTCACTTGAAGTAAAAATAGAATGTGTTCCAGTTCTTCAAAATACTTCAATGTAATAACATTATTCCTAATCTGGAATACCCTCCCATCTGTCATAAAGTATAACATGACATCTTCTTTCATAACAGAATGGTAAACCATTTGTACAGATTCAAGTTGATTCAATCTCTCAGGAGTTACACCTACTCCTGGTTCACTTAAGGAAGTTGGATCATTGGTAGTGTTGTGTATTCTTTTCTCTTTAGAACTACCCAATCCTGATTTGTCTCTTGCTTCCTTTCCTTGAACAACTCTTGCTTCAAAACCACTTGATGTAGTCTTCAAAGGTTGAGTATGTTGAGCTTTGGTAAAACCGGATAGTAGCATCCTTGAAGGTTTAACATGAACAATGTCAGAGATTTCCTTTTCTTTATTTTCTGATATCAAGCCAACTTGAGCTATGTCAGAGATTGCTTGCTTCCTTGTAATATCAGAATTTACTAAGTTCTGATCTTGAACAACATGAGCTCTGTCAGAGGTTGTTTGAATATTCTTCTTCTTCTTCAAAATCAGACTAGTATCTTCATCATCAATCATTTCTTCATCCATGATTGACATGTATACCTTTACAGGTTCATCAATTTTTGCTTTGCCCTTGGATCTAGGATCTATTTCCACTTGTGATTTGGCCTTGGTTGCCTCAGAAATTGACTTTTCTTTTATCACAATTGTAACACCACCAGATCCGGGGTCAGGGATCCGGGTCGTCACGGTCTTTCTTTCCACAATATCACTTCACTTAATTAAATAATAGTTAACCTTATGCTGTGACCCCACACTAACACACACCACAACCCGTTATAGTCTCAGAGATGAAATTGAAATAAGTACAAGTCTTTGAATCCACAATTTAAAAGTTATTACAACCCAAAATGATTACTTGATAAGTTTTCAATTAATTGCCATTATCTGCCATAAGTTATAATTATACATAATTGATTCCGAAAAGTAGAAGGTCTGATCTACAGATAGATCTACCTCTGCAGCTATAGCAGCTATGATCTCAACGGGAAGGCGCGGGGCGCTTCCCACGCTCTTGCGCTGGGTCTGCTTGAGTCTGGCCATCTTTCCTAACTGTTGTTGTGTGATGAAGAAATAAAGCAAGAGTGAGCATTACAGCTCGCAAGATAATATATAGTGTAAACAATAATGCAAGTATCTAAATGGATGACTTACTAGAATCCTTTATCAAGTGCAAGATAATTACTTACTGGATATAAGCAAAAACAAGGGATGAAGTTACCAAATACTTCACTATACTTATATCATTTATAAAGCTACTTGAACTACCACTGTTCAAGGTATAAGGAGCTTTCAACAGTTCATCACATAGATGAGACTACAAGACAAGATTTGAATAGATTAAATCTTTGAAATATTATTGAAGGAAATGAAGTTATGATATACTTCATTAATTTCCGATATATATATATATCCACATATATACCTTCTTTATACAGTTCCTGGAAACCTCTGTCATGTAAAGTATGAACAGAGTTTGTAACATCCAATAAATTTTTGGAAGGGAAAAGAATTGTGGCATAAACCCGATATCTTGCTGATCAGGCAAAGATACCAATAAGTAACCTTTTCTACTAGTAGATGGACGAATTCCCCACTGGTCATCACCCTGGTCGCAATAGGACCTTATGCTGGACTGCCACTCAGCCACTTACGCATTTGATGGACTCCCACTGAGCCACTTACACTATCATGGACGCCCACTGAGCCCATGTTGCTTATGCCGACTCGATAGATGGACTTACTTCCCGAACGTTGGGTAAGTAATCAATTCATTTACCAAAACCGCAACCTTGTTGCGAATATAAAATACACCACAGAGCCGGATCCCTCTAGTTTTGAGCGAGTATTTAAATCCCCTTTAAAAAGGAAGATCTTAAATATATAAAAATGAGTTTTGGGATCCGCTCTAACTTTTAAAAAAATCATTTTAAAGACTTGAAAACACTTTAAAGAGTGTTTGGAGAAATGCTGATTTAATAAAGCAAATCAGTCCCAATATATTAGAAAATATCTGAATATTATTATTTAAATAATATTCCCATAAAGAATAATCTTTATACAAATAATTGAGGTAGAAGTTGTAAAACTTATACTTGAAATAGGTATTAAATAACCAAAGATATACTTATACGAAAGTACTATCTTTATTTGAATAATCAAAGATAAGTTTGATTATCGACACCTTATTCTTTAGTAAAATAAAGAATACATTTCAGAAAATAATCGGAGTCATAGGTCCTCATATGAATATTCAAATAATATTCAATTACATAATATAAGCGGAGTCATCTGTCCTCGAATGAATATTCAAGTAATATTCATTAAATAATATAAATTTATCGAATAAAGCTTATTCGATTAATAGTTTTAAAAACTATTCATATATATATATATATATATATATATATATAATACTCGGGAGCCTCGCCTCCCGATTTTAGAAAAAGTTCACCTTTTGATACCCTATACTAAGGGTATACTCAAATACCGCTTATCTCTAGCATATGTATTATGCAACTAATAAGCATTTGAACCAACAGATATATAAATCAAGAATACGAAACATGCATGCATATATACCATTTCACATGCTACAATATATCACAAGAATTTGCTAATAACAAATATGCATTTATCACAAGATCATGCATATACACATATACATCACAACAACAGTTATACGGGTAGAAAACTTGCCTGAGCGACTGGGGGTTACAAATGGCTCGGGATGAGTCTGGTAACCTATAAACAACATATAAGCTGGAATTAAACCAAAGTCACTTATAAATCTATACTTTAACCAATTTAGACTCTAACGCTCGCTTTGCGCTTAACGATTCACTTAAGTCACTCGAGTACTCTCGGCTCCACCATTTTTAATAAATTAACCATTTAGAGTTTTAAGGCAATTCTTTCACGAGTACCTTACCAACTGCCTAATACACTTAAAATAATTGTTTCATACTCCAATTAGTCCTTTAAGGTCTTTAACCAAGGTTTCAAAGTAAGGCGAGGGGAAATGTTTCGTTCGCGAAACGCCGGTACTTAAAACGGTCGTTTCTCCTAAACCGTACATCAGAATCAAACGAACCACATATCAAAACGAAGCTTGTAACATGAACTATCTAAACATGGCAATGGTCAAAACCTAGATGTGAGTTCACGGGTCCTAATGTTAAGAGCAAAAACAGTCTAAAGTAAATCGGGCATTACGACGACTATGTTTACGCAATTTCCCAAATTTATACCATTCCAAATCAACCACCAAGCAACCCCAATTCATTCATACAACTAAAATCCATCCATAACATACTACAACAGCCCCAACACCTCAAGTTCTCCAATTTATATTATTCTCAAACATGAATTTAAAACTATACTTAAGTCCTTTAACTAATCAATAAGATTTCAACATCCAATTTACTACAACTCCAACCCAAACTCTAAACATGCAAGCATCAAGCTACTCTTTTACCATAACAATCAAAATCATCCTAATATACAAATTAAAGCTAGGGTTTGAAGATGTTATACCTTTGTTAGGTCACACACACTGTAGAGGGGGTGAATACAGTGTATAGTACACTCAAATCGAACTTTAAGAACTTAAGTAACAGAAAACAAACTTTATTGAAACAATAAACTCTGTTACAGTATGGAACTGTTACCTCTCAGTGATGAACAAATACCATGAGAGCTGCTAGGGTTACAATGAATAATCTTCTCTAATAATGATAACACTTATAGTGTAAACCCTATATCTGTGTTTATATACTACACAGTTACAAGATAATCGCTAATTGATATGGAATATAATTCTGCTTCCTAAAATATATCAATCAGATATCTTTTCTTCCAAGTATTCCATTCTTTACAGAATTCCTTCTTCATGCATATCTCTTCTTATGTTTATCTTGATCTTCTTTCCTTTAATCAGCTACTGTCCTTATCTGATTGTCCTTCAGCACTTAAGTTCTGATATCTATCTTCTGATGATTATCTCCTGATAACATACGTACTGATATCCTTAAGTCCTGACTTCCAGTATAAGTACTGATCAACAATTAAGTACTGATTTATCCTGTTCAGGTAAGATCTGAAAGCTAAACATAAAACATATTAGCCATGACATTATCAAATATATCTTACAATCTCCCCCAACTTGTAAATTAACATAATATACAAGTTTAACAGATATTTGATGATGTCAAAAAACATTAAGTACAAATGCATGAGAATTAGACTAGATAACTACAACTTACAGTCCTTAAAGCTTTTACCAATTTCAACTTCTGATAACAACTTCAGTCTGTATAAATATCAGTATTTAAGCAGTTGTAGATCTTCAACTTGGCTTCATCATTTTCTGATCTCTCTAATGTCAGGAGTTGTTCTGAGATAGTTCTTCAACAAACATTTCTCAACATATCTTAGTTCATTAATCATTCTCCTTTTAACATCTTTAAGCTCTGCAGTATCTTCACCAGTTTGAAAGATTGCAGCTCTGAGATCATTGATCTTTGCTTTTCTCAACTCCTGATATAGTCTTATGACATAAGCTTTGTCAGACTCCAGATTGAATTCAAGTCCCTTAATACCAAGATATGTTCTGATCTGTGAAGTATTAGGCTTCATATCAACAATATCACCATTATGCATTATGATCTCTGTACTTTGGAACATATATGCTGTCAGACTTAACAGAATAAAGCCTTTTCTGTCTCTGAATCTGTTCTTTTAAGTAGTTTGCAGCAGTCTCTGTTATTCTGTCATCCACTTGAAGTAAGAAAAGTACATGCTCCAATTCTTCAAATGGCATTTTGTCTTATATGATAAACCCTACCATCTGTCATGAAATACAACATGATGTATTCTTTCAAGTAGGTATGGTAAACCATCTGTACAGATTCCAGTTGATTCAATCTCTCAGGAGTTGCTCCAATACCTGGTTCACTCAAGGAAGTTGGATCATTGGTAGTGTTGTGTACTCTTCTTTCATCAGCACTTCCCAATCCAGTTTTATCTCTAGCTTCCTTTCCAGTAACTACTCTTGCTTCAAAACCACTTGCAGTAGTCTTCAAAGATTGAGTCTGTTTTACTTTAGTGAATACTGGTAGGAGTGTCTTTGATCTATTTTCTGATATCAAGTTAACTTGAGCTCTGCCAGAGGTTACTTGCTTCTTCTGAATATCAGAACTTACAATTTCTTGACTCTGAACAACTTGAGCCATGTCAGAGGTTGTTTTTAAGAACTTTTCTTGAAGTCAGAGCAAGATCATCCTTTTCAATAGTAATTTCTTCTTCCTCAGGAGGTACATAAACCTTGATAGGTTCACCAACCTTTTCTTTACCCTTGGATCTTGGATCTATCTGTGGTTGTGATCTAGCCAACGTTGCTACAATATGTGTCCTTTCTTTGATCACAATGCCTTTGAGTTTTGGAAGTGAATTTTTACCAGAAGCTTCAGATTTAGATGTGACTTTCTCTGATTTAAGTCTAGCTTCTTCTTCCTTTAAACTTTCCAAGTCCATTCCTGGATTTTCTTAAAGAAATAACTGTCTTGACATTTCCTCATCAAGATCTAGAAGTTCATCAGAACTTATCCTTTTACCAACAGCAGAACTTATTCTTTTCCCAGTATCAGAACTTGTCCTGTGACTAGCTTGTCTTGATGTAAACCTTCTACCTTGACTATGACCGCTACCCATTCCAGAGTATCCTTGATCATCATTTCCATCATCCTTTCCTTGCAGTGGCTTGTTAGTGTTGCATTTGGACTTAATTACCTTCTCCCCCTTTTTGGCATCAGCAGGTAGTAAAAGAGAGATAAGTAGTTCCACTGAGGATTGGATTTCAGTAAGTTGCGATTGCTGAGAAGCTTGATTTGTCAGAATGTCATCAATCTGAGCTTTTTGTTTCTCTTGAGTTTTCTCAATATAAGCAATCCTGTCAATGGTAGGTTGAAAGAACTTTTTCTTATCAATTTTCCAAACTTGTTCTTGTTTGATAAAGTTCTCTTGAATCTTGTGTAGCTCTCCATGAGTAGTTGAATGAAGACCTTGTAGATGTTTAGTACTCAATGCAGTGACTCTAAGCTGGGTTTTTAAATCATCAGAATTTAACATTTCATCAGCTTTAGTCAAGTACTCAGCAAGATGTATTGCAGTTGGAACACATGAAACTGAGTTCCATTCCTTAGTCCACTCCTGACCTGCAGGAGTTTCACTCCAAGGTACTGGTGCTGCCCCAGTAACAAACTTCTTTACCAGTTCAGACTTAGGAAGAGTCTGTTGAGGAGTATGTCCTGAAGGACCTGCTTCATCAACATCTACAGTTGGAGCAGCATCACCAGTATCTCCAGCATTTGCAGCATCAAAAATTAAAGAATCAGTATCTTCTGATAAGACAACAGTGTGAGTAGCAATGGAGGCTTCGACATCCTCTAATTGCTGATCTGATACTAAGTTCTGATCAACAGCCATATCCTGATGCTCACCTAAAGTCTGATCATCAGCATCTTGATGCAGAGAAGGTGTTGTTGATAACTCTGGAGTTTGAACAACATCAGTAACAGGTGTTGTGGAAGGATTATTTGCTGTTGGAGCTTCTAAGAGAAATACTTCAGACACAACCAAGTGTTGAACATCAATATCAGCACTTGTGCCTGGATCAACAAGAGACACAGATGGTGAGTTAGCCTTGTCAGATACAGCTTCCTGAGATGGAGTTGATGGAGAAGAAGTGACTGGAGCAAATTCCTTGTCTTGTGAGATCAGAGATTCCTGATCCCCTTCCTCTTCATCATCTGAAACTGGCCTTTATGCCCTCTGTTTCTTGTACTTCCTTGTTGATTTGGATTCCTTGGGAGTTTCAGGAACTGTCATTCGTCTAAGCCTCTTAAGAAGCCTAGAACCCCCAATTTCAGAATCCTTTTGAGAAATCTCTTTCTCAGCTTCAGATACAACAGGTTCTCTAGCAGGAACCGGTTCCTCAGAATCAGATTCATCGCTCAATGCAATCCTCCTTCTCTTTTGAGATGTTTGAGGAACATTCTTTGTCCTCTTTGGCTTGGAAGATGAAGATTTCACAGTAGGTGCTGAAGTTGAAGGTCGAGCAGTCTGTGAAGTTGAGAGATAGGATTTGAGATATGTTCTGAGGGTAGGTTGAGTAGAATGAGAGGTAGGTACTGAGGTTGATGGATTTTGGGTGTTTGGAGTTGGTTGGACATCAGAGTAAACAGATCTATAAGTATCAGGATCAGCATTTACCAGGATCTGTTTGACAGACTTAGGAATCTGTAATGGTCTAACCACTTTTTTCTTAGTATCAGCATTTACCAGGTCATTAAAGTATCGTTTTGCAACCTTAAAAGGTGGGGTTTGAGTGCTGACTAAATGAGGTTCATCAGTACAGTAAGTGTAAATAAGTTGACAGAATCTAGCAAAATAAACAACATCTCGATCCTCTATCATCCTATCCCCAATAAAACCAATTATTCCAGTTGCAAAATCAAAATGAGTTTGATGAATAATAGCATACCCTATGTGCTGACTCAGAATTGGGATAGCATCAAAATTTGAACATTTGTTCCCAAAAGCTTTGGTGATGCAATCAAAGAAGAAACTCCATTCTCTTCTGATATTAGCCCGTTTCAACTGTCCAAGTTTCGTCAGACACATTTCATATCCAAATTCAGCCATTAACTCCCGAAGGGCTGAGTCCTCTGGAATTGAGAAAGTACAATCTTCTGGAAGATGTAAAGCCCTGCGTACTGTACCAGGAGTGACTACAAAGGATGAATCACCCACTTGGAAGATAATACTGGGAGTTCCACGTTGACCACCATCATCAAAAAGTCCAGTCCTCCAAAACCTCAGAACTTGTTGGCTTGAAAAGAATTCAGGCTGTGTTAATGCATACCCAACCTCACTATGTGCAAGAAGATCTTGCACAAAGTGCAATTTAGATGGAGCTTCAGTGTGATCAAGAACTGCAGTATAGTTGTTGGGGACAAACTTAGCTCCATCAATGATTAAATCCTTTGGTGCCATGTGAAAAAAAATGAGATTCAAGTATGCCTGTTAGGTGTTTGAGATAATGTATGAAAAAAAAACAACGTGAGAAATAAAGAGAAAGAGAGTAAAAGTAAGGAGAGAGATAAAATATGAAGAAAATAAAAGATTAAAGAAATCTTCTCTCTGTACCTCGTGTACCCTTCTACGAGAATTATTCGGAAACCGAGTTCCTTTCATTTCAACTTCGATTCACTTCTGGACGACCCCAAATAAACGCGAATGAAATTTCGTAAATCTACAGGTAAATTTTATGAAAAGATATCCAAAAAATGGGCCACCTTAATTTTTCTCCATACCTCCTGTACTGCCCCATATGAGAATTATTCGGAAACCGAGTTCAATTCGTTTCAGTTCTGATTCACATCCGGACGAACCCAAATAAACGTGAATGCAATTTCATTAATCCATAGGGACAAATCATGAAAAGATATCCAAAAAATGGGCGGCCTCAATTTTTCCTCCATACCTCGTGTACTACCCCATACGAGAATTATTCGGAAACCAAGTTTCACTCGTTTCAGCTCCGATTCACTTCCGGACGACCCCAAATAAACATTAATACAATTTCATTAATCCAAAGGGACAAATTATGAAAAGATATTCAAAAAACTGACCGCCTCAATTTTTCCTCCATACATCGTGTACTACCCAATACAAGGATTATTCAGAAATCGAGTTCCATACGTTTCAACATTGATTCACTTCCGGACGATCCCAAATAAACGCGAATACAATTTTATAAATCCATAGGGACAAATTTTGAAAAGATATCCAAAAAATGGGCCGCCTCAATTTTTCTTCCATACCTCGTGTACTACCCCATACGAGAATTATTCGGAAACTGAGTTTCATTTGTTTCAGCTACGATTCACTTCCGCACGACCTCAAATAAACGCGAATGCAATTTTATTAATCTATAGGGACAAATCATGAAAAGATATCCAAAAAATTGGTCGCCTCAATTTTTCCTCCATACCTCGTGTACTACCCCATACGAGAATTATTGGGAAACCGAGTTTCATTCGTTTCAGCTCCGATTCACTTCCGCACGACCCCAAATAAACGCGAATGCAGTTTCATTAATCCATAGGGATAAATTATGAAAAGAAATCCAAAAATCGGCCCACCTCAATTTTTGCTCCATACCTCGTGTACTACCCCCTACGAAGATTATTCGGAAATGGAGTTCCATTCGTTTCAGTTCCGATTCACTCCCGGACGACCCCGAATGGACGCGAATGCAATTTCATAAATCCATAGGGACATAATATGAAAAGAAATCGAAAAAACGGGCCGCCTCAATTTTTTCCCCAGACCTCGTGTACTACCCCCTACGAGGATTATTCGGAAACCGAGTTCCATTCGTTCAGCTCCGATTCACTCCCGGACGACCCCGAATGGACGCGAATGCAATATATAAAATACATACGGACAAATTATGAAAAGAAATCGAAAAAAAGGGTCGCCTCAATTTTTGCTCCAGACCTCGTGTACTACCCCTTACGAGGATTATTCGGAAATCGAGTTCCATTCATTTCAGCTCCGATTCACTCCCGGACGACCCCGAATGGACGCGAATGCAATTTCATAAATCCATAGGGAAAAATTATGAAAAGTAATCAAAAAAATGGGCCGCCTCAGTTTTTACCCCAGACCTCGTGTACTACCCCCTACGAGGATTATTCGAAAACCGAGTTCTATTCGTTTCAGCTCCGATTCATTCCCGGACGACCCCGAATGGACGCGAATGCAATTTCATAAATCCATAGGGACAAATTATGAAAAGAAATCGAAAAAACGGGCCGCCTCAATTTTTGCCCCAGACCTCGTGTACTACCCCTACGAGGATTATTCGGAAACCGAGTTCCATTCGTTTCAGCTCCGATTCAGTCCCGGACGACCCCGAATGGACGCGAATGCAATTTCATAAATCCATAGGGAAAAATTATGAAAAGAAATCAAAAAAAACGGGCCGCCTCAATTTTTGCCCCAGACCTCGTGTACTACCCCCTACGAGGATTATTCGGAAACCGAGTTCCATTCGTTCAGCTACGATTCACTCCCGGACGACCCCGAATAGACGTGCATGCAATTTTATAAATCCATTGGGACAATTTATGAAAAGAAATCGAAAAAATGGGCTCTAATTTTTACTCCATACCTCGTGTACTAACCCCTGCGAGGATTATTCGGAAACCGAGTTCCATCCGTTTCAGCTCCGATTCACATCCGGATGACCCCGAATGGACGCTAATGTAATTTCATAAATCCATATTGAAAAATTATTAAAAGAAATCAAAAAAATGGGCCGCCTCAATTTTTGCCCCAGACCTCGTGTACTACCCCTACGAGGATTATTCGGAAACCGAGTTCCATTCGTTCAGCTCCGATTCACTCCCGGACGACCCCGAATGGACGCGAATGCAATATCATAAATACATAGGGACAAATTATGAAAAGAAATCGAAAAACCGGGCCGCCTCAATTTTTGCCCCAGACCTCGTGTACTACGCCCTACGAGGATTATTCGGAAACCGAGTTCCATTCGTTTCAGCTCCGATTCACTCTCGGACGACCCCGAATGGACGCGAATGCAATTTCATAACTCCATAGGGACAAATTATGAAAAGAAATCGAAAAAATGGGCTGCCTCAATTTTTGCCCCAGACCTCGTGTACTACCCTCTACGAGGATTATTCAGAAACTGAGTTGCATTCGTTTCAGCTCCGATTCACTCCCGGACGACCCCGAATGGACGCGAATGCAATTTCATAAATCCATAGAGACAAATTATGAAAAGAAATTGAAAAAACGGGCCACCTTAATTTTTGCCCCAGACCTCGTGTACTACCCCCTACGAGGATTATTCGGAAATCGAGTTCCATTCGTTTCAGCTCCGCTTCACTCCCGGACGACCCTGAATGGACGCGAATGCAATTTCATAAATCCATAGGGATAAATTATGAAAAGAAATCGAAAAAACGGGCCGCCTCAATTTTTGCCCCAGACCTCGTGTACTACCCCTACGAGGATTATTCGGAAACCGAGTTCCATTCGTTCAGCTTCGATTCACTCCCGGACGACCCCGAATGGACGCGAATGCAATATATAAAATACATAGGGACAAATTATGAAAAGAAATCGAAAAAACGGGCCGCCTCAATTTTTGCTCCAGACCTCGTGTACTACCCCTTACGAGGATTATTCGGAAATCGAGTTTCATTCATTTCAGCTCCGATTCACTCCCGGACGACCCCGAATGGACGCGAATGCAATTTCATAAATCCATAGGGACAAATTATGAAAAGTAATCAAAAAAATGGGCCGCCTCAGTTTTTACCCCAGACCTCGTGTACTACCCCCTAAGAGGATTATTCGAAAACCGAGTTCTATTCGTTTCAGCTCCGATTCACTCCCGGACGACTCCGAATGGACGCGAATGCAATTTCATAAATCCATAGGGAAAAATTATGAAAAGAAATCGAAAAAACGGGCCGCCTCAATTTTTGCCCCAGACCTCGTGTACTACCCCTACGAGGATTATTCGGAAACCGAGTTCCATTCGTTCAACTACGATTCACTCCCGGACGACCCCGAATAGACGTGAATGCAATTTTATAAATCCATTGGGACAATTTATGAAAAGAAATCGAAAAAATGGGCTCTAATTTTTACTCCATACCTCGTGTACTAACCCCTGCGAGGATTATTCGGAAACCGAGTTCCATCCGTTTCAGCTCCGATTCACATCCGGATGATCCCGAATGGAAGCTAATGTAATTTCATAAATCCATATTGAAAAATTATTAAAAGAAATCGAAAAAATGGGCCACCTCAATTTTTGCACCAGACCTCGTGTACTACCCCCTACGAGGATTATTCGAAAACCGAGTTCCATTCGTTCAGCTCTGATTCACTCCCGGACGACCCCGAATGGATGCAAATGCAATATCATAAATACATAGGGACAAATTATGAAAAGAAATCAAAAAAAACGGTCCGCCTCAATTTTTGCCCCAGACCTCGTGTCCTACCCCCTACGAGGATTATTCGGAAACCGAGTTCCATTCGTTTCAGCTCCGATTCACTCTCGGACGACCCCGAATGGACGCGAATGCAATTTCATAAATCCATAGGGACAAATTATGAAAAGAAATCGAAAAAACGGGCCGCCTCAATTTTTGCCCCAAACCTCGTGTACTACGCCCTACGAGGATTATTCGGAAACCGAGTTCCATTCGTTTCAGCTCCGATTCACTCCCGGACGACCTCGAATGGACGCGAATGCAATTTCATAAATCCATAGGGACAAATTATGAAAAGAAGTCGAAAAAATGGGCCGCCTCAATTTTTTCCCCAGACCTCGTGTACTACCTCCTACGAGGATTATTCGGAAACCGAGTTCCATTCGTTTCAGCTCCGATTCAGTCCCGGACGACCCCGAATGGACGCGAATGCAATTTCATAAATCCATAGGGAAAAATTATGAAAAGAAATCGAAAAAACGGGCCGCCTCAATTTTTGCCCCAGACCTCGTGTACTACCCCCTACGAGGATTATTCAGAAACCGAGTTCCATTCGTTCAGCTACGATTCACTCCCGGACGACCCCGAATAGACGTGAATGCAATTTTATAAATCCATTGGGACAATTTATGAAAAGAAATCGAAAAAATGGGCTCTAATTTTTACTCCATACCTCGTGTACTAACCCCTGCGAGGATTATTCGGAAACCGAGTTCCATCCGTTTCAGCTCCGATTCACATCCGGATGATCCCGAATGGAAGCTAATGTAATTTCATAAATCCATATTGAAAAATTATTAAAAGAAATCGAAAAAATGGGCCACCTCAATTTTTGCACCAGACCTCGTGTACTACCCCCTACGAGGATTATTCGAAAACCGAGTTCCATTCGTTCAGCTCTGATTCACTCCCGGACGACCCCGAATGGATGCAAATGCAATATCATAAATACATAGGGACAAATTATGAAAAGAAATCAAAAAAACGGTCCGCCTCAATTTTTGCCCCAGACCTCGTGTCCTACCCCCTACGAGGATTATTCGGAAACCGAGTTCCATTCGTTTCAGCTCCGATTCACTCTCGGACGACCCCGAATGGACGCGAATGCAATTTCATAAATCCATAGGGACAAATTATGAAAAGAAATCGAAAAAACGGGCCGCCTCAATTTTTGCCCCAAACCTCGTGTACTACGCCCTACGAGGATTATTCGGAAACCGAGTTCCATTCGTTTCAGCTCCGATTCACTCCCGGACGACCTCGAATGGACGCGAATGCAATTTCATAAATCCATAGGGACAAATTATGAAAAGAAGTCGAAAAAATGGGCCGCCTCAATTTTTTCCCCAGACCTCGTGTACTACCTCCTACGAGGATTATTCGGAAACCGAGTTCCATTCGTTTCAGCTCCGATTCAGTCCCGGACGACCCCGAATGGACGCGAATGCAATTTCATAAATCCATAGGGAAAAATTATGAAAAGAAATCGAAAAAACGGGCCGCCTCAATTTTTGCCCCAGACCTCGTGTACTACCCCCTACGAGGATTATTCAGAAACCGAGTTCCATTCGTTCAGCTACGATTCACTCCCGGACGACCCCGAATAGACGTGAATGCAATTTTATAAATCCATTGGGACAATTTATGAAAAGAAATCAAAAAAATGTGCTCTAATTTTTACTCCATACCTCGTGTACTAACCCCTGCGAGGATTATTCGGAAACCGAGTTCCATCCGTTTCAGCTCCGATTCACATCCGGATGACCCCGAATGGACGCTAATGTAATTTCATAAATCCATATTGAAAAATTATTAAAAGAAATCAAAAAAATTGGCCACCTCAATTTTTGCCCCAGACCTCGTGTACTACCCCTACGAGGATTATTCGGAAACCGAGTTCCATTCGTTCAGCTCTGATTCACTCCCGGACGACCCCGAATGGACGCGAATGCAATATCATAAATACATAGGGACAAATTATGAAAAGAAATCGAAAAAATGGGCCACCTCAATTTTTTCCCCAGACCTCGTGTACTACCCCCTATGAGGATTATTCGGAAACCGAGTTCCATTCGTTTCAGCTCCGATTCACTCTCGGACGACCCCAAATTGACGCGAATGCAATTTCATAAATCCATAGGGACAAATTATGAAAAGAAATCGAAAAAATGGGCCGCCTCAATTTTCGCCCCAAACCTCGTGTACTACCCCCTACGAGGATTATTCGAAAACCGAGTTCCATTCGTTTCAGCTCCGATTCACTCCCGGACGACCCCGAATGGACGCGAATGCAATTTCATAAATCCATAGGGACAAATTATGAAAAGAAATCGAAAAAACGGGCCGCCTCAATTTTTGCCCCAGACCTCGTGTACTACCCTCTACGAGGATTATTTAGAAACCGAGTTGCATTCATTTCAGCTTCGATTCACTCCCGGACGACCCCGAATGGACGCTAATGCAATTTCATAAATCCATAGGGACAAATTATGAAAAGTAATCAAAAAAATGGGCCGCCTCAGTTTTTACCCCAGACCTCGTGTACTACCCCCTAAGAGGATTATTCGAAAACCGAGTTCTATTCGTTTCAGCTCCGATTCACTCCCGGACGACCCCGAATGGACGCGAATGCAATTTCATAAATCCATAGGGAAAAATTATGAAAAGAAATCGAAAAAACGGGCCGCCTCAATTTTTGCCCCAGACCTCGTGTACTACCCCTACGAGGATTATTCGGAAACCGAGTTCCATTCGTTCAACTACGATTCACTCCCGCACGACCCCGAATAAACGTGAATGCAATTTTATAAATCCATTGGGACAATTTATGAAAAGAAATCAAAAAAATGGGCTCTAATTTTTACTCCATACCTCGTGTACTAACCCCTGCGAGGATTATTCGGAAACCGAGTTCCATCCGTTTCAGCTCCGATTCACATCCGGATGATCCCGAATGGAAGCTATTGTAATTTCATAAATCCATATTGAAAAATTATTAAAAGAAATCGAAAAAATGGGCCGCCTCAATTTTTGCACCAGACCTCGTGTACTACCCCCTACGAGGATTATTCCGAAACCGAGTTCCATTCGTTCAGCTCTGATTCACTCCCGGACGACCCCGAATGGACGCAAATGCAATATCATAAATACATAGGGACAAATTATGAAAAGAAATCAAAAAAACGGGCCGCCTCAATTTTTGCCCCAGACCTCGTGTCCTACCCCCTACGAGGATTATTCGGAAACCGAGTTCCATTCGTTTCAGCTCCGATTCACTCTCGGACGACCCCGAATGGACGCGAATGCAATTTCATAAATCCATAGGGACAAATTATGAAAAGAAATCGAAAAAACGGGCCGCCTCAATTTTTGCCCCAAACCTCGTGTACTACGCCCTACGAGGATTATTCGGAAACCGAGTTCCATTCGTTTCAGCTCCGATTCACTCCCGGACGACCTTGAATGGACGCGAATGCAATTTCATAAATCCATAGGGACAAATTATGAAAAGAAGTCGAAAAAATGGGCCGCCTCAATTTTTTCCCCAGACCTCGTGTACTACCTCCTACGAGGATTATTCGGAAACCGAGTTCCATTCGTTTCAGCTCCGATTCAGTCCCGGACGACCCCGAATGGACGCGAATGCAATTTCATAAATCCATAGGGAAAATTATGAAAAGAAATCGAAAAAACGGGCCGCCTCAATTTATGCCCCAGACCTCGTGTACTACCCCCTACGAGGATTATTCAGAAACCGAGTTCCATTCGTTCAGCTACGATTCACTCCCGGACGACCCCGAATAGACATGAATGCAATTTTATAAATCCATTGGGACAATTTATGAAAAGAAATCGAAAAAATGTGCTCTAATTTTTACTCCATACCTCGTGTACTAACCCCTGCGAGGATTATTCGGAAACCGAGTTCCATCCGTTTCAGCTCCGATTCACATCCGGATGACCCCGAATGGACGCTAATGTAATTTCATAAATCCATATTGAAAAATTATTAAAAGAAATCAAAAAAATGGGCCGCCTCAATTTTTGCCCCAGACCTCGTGTACTACCCCTACGAGGATTATTCGGAAACCGAGTTCCATTCGTTCAGCTCTGATTCACTCCCGGACGACCCCGAATGGACGCGAATGCAATATCATAAATACATGGGGACAAATTATGAAAAGAAATCGAAAAAACGGGCTGCCTCAATTTTTGCCCCAGACCTCGTGTACTACCCCCTATGAGGATTATTCGGAAACCGAGTTCCATTCGTTTCAGCTCCGATTCACTCTCGGACGACCCCAAATTGACGCGAATGCAATTTCATAAATCCATAGGGACAAATTATGAAAAGAAATCGAAAAAATGGGCCGCCTCAATTTTTGCCCCAGACCTCGTGTACTACCCCCTACGAGGATTATTCGGAAACCGAGTTCCATTCGTTTCAGCTCCGATTCACTCCCGGACGACCCCGAATGGACGCGAATGCAATTTCATAAATCCATAGGGACAAATTATGAAAAGAAATCGAAAATACGGGCCGCCTCAATTTTTGCCCCAGACCTCGTGTACTACCCTCTACGAGGATTATTTAGAAACCGAGTTGCATTCATTTCAGCTCCGATTCACTCCCGGACGACCCCGAATGGACGCGAATGCAATTTCATAAATCCATAGAGACAAATTATGAAAAGAAATCGAAAAAATGGGCCGCCTTAATTTTTGCCCCAGACCTCGTGTACTACCGCCTACGAGGATTATTCAGAAATCGAGTTCCATTCGTTTCAGCTCCGATTCACTCCCGGACGACCCCGAATGGACGCGAATGCAATTTCATAAATCCATAGAGACAAATTATGAAAAGAAATCGAAAAAATGGGCCGCCTCAATTTTTGCCCCAGACCTCGTGTACTACCCCTACGAGGATTATTTGGAAATCGAGTTCCATTCATTTCAGCTCCGATTCACTCCCGGACGACCCCGAATGGACGCGAATGCAATTTCATAAATCCATAGGGACAAATTATGAAAAGAAATCGAAAAAATGGGCCGCCTCAATTTTTGCCCCAGACCTCGTGTACTACCCCCTACGAGGATTATTCGGAAACCGAGTTCCATTCGTTTCAGCTCCGATTCACTCCCGGACGACCCCGAATGGACGCGAATGCAATTTCATAAATCCATAGGGACAAATTATGAAAAGAAATCGAAAAAACGGGCCGCCTCAATTTTTGCCCCAGACCTCGTGTACTACCCTCTACGAGGATTATTTAGAAAACGAGTTGCATTCGTTTCAGCTCCGATTCACTCCCGGACGACCCCGAATGGACGCGAATGCAATTTCATAAATCCATAGAGACAAATTATGAAAAGAAATCGAAAAAATGGGCCGCCTTAATTTTTGCCCCAGACCTCGTGTACTACCGCCTACGAGGATTATTCAAAAATCGAGTTTCCATTCGTTTTTTTTCGATTTTGTTTTTT